>NC_056744.1:1280764544-1280894544 GCF_019279795.1 Protopterus annectens | reverse complement strand
TGAAGTTGGATGCATAAATATATTACCTCTAATTATATATTTACAGAACATACAATCTTTACAGGGGAACATACTCTTCCTTTAACTAAAGCTTATATTTTTAATCAGATTTTGCTCTTATAGCACAGCTTCTGTTTCATATTCCTAGATTTCTTATAACAAAAATATGTTTTTTGCAAATATAACTCTTTAGCTCCACTATACTATTTAAAATATGCCAATGACTCTGTATAATCTTTTTAACATTGTCTGTATGTTTATTGTATGAAATGTCTCATTTTCCTTTCCCCATAAGTTCTCCTGTATGGTAATACTCCATTAGATAAAGTTGGTTTACTTATATTCTGATGAGTAGACAAAATATATAGTAAAACCACACAGCAAACCTCAGGTAATGAAAACACTATAGAACAAAACAGCCTAAGGAAGGAAATGTTGCCGAAAGTAAATATGCCCAAACTTCAAGCAGAAAAACAATTTATTAACCACTTTTGTCCTATTCCAATAATGACTTCTTCAGAATAAAAAACACACCCATATCACTCTCTTATAAACCATTAATGTGATCACATGACCCCTTAATTAAAACTATAACAATCAGTGTTACATTGATGAATGTCCAAAATATATATAATCTAACAAATATAAGTAAAATATAAAAATGAAGAAAAATGTATGATCACCACTCCACATTTAACACAACATAGTAAAAATAAAAATAAAAAATAAAACAACCACTAAAAACATTTTTAAAAAGGCCAGATTTTTGAGCTCCCATAACCTATAAGTCTCCATAATAAAGATTAGAATAGGACACAAAAACAAAACTTAATATATATTAAGAGACCTATGCTTGAGAAGGGGCATCACATTTATGCTTTCATTAAGACCAGGGGGAACAGTAGCATTCAGCCTAAGTTGCCAATAAAATTATTTTGTGGACAATAAATAATAAAAATAAAGTAGTTGTTTTATTTTTTATGTTTATTTTTACTATGTTGTATTAAATGTGGTGTGGTGATTATATATTTTTCTTCATTTTTATATTTTACTTATATTGGTTAGATTATATTTTTTGGACATTCATCTATGTAACACTGATTGTTACAGTTTTGATAAAGGGGTCATGTGATCACATTAATGGTTTATAAGAGAGTGGTATGGGTGTGTTTTTTATTCTGAAGAAGTCCTTGTTAGAATAGGATGAGAGCGCTTAATAAATTGTTTTTCTGCTTGGAGTTTGGACATATTTACTTTTGGCAGTATTTTCTTCCTTAGACATAATATAAAGTTTATCTTCTTGATAAGTTTCATTACAGCCCCTTCTCTTAAAGTCTGCTATAAGTTCATCTATTTAGTGTTAAAGAACATCATCATTCATATTTAATCTAGCTGCTGTAAGTATTTGTCCCTTGGATATATTCTTAAAAATAAATTTTGAATGCATATTTGATCTATGCCAATATGTGTTCTTCTTGGTATCCTTTACATAGACCATTGTATTAAGTTTACCACATATTCTTTCCAGTCTTATAGCTTAGAAATGTATAACATTGGATGAGTATACCTTCTTAAATTAAAAAAAACAACACTTTCCGTTAGGTGTATTCAAGATGTGCCTAAATCTGATTCATTGGTACTCCAGAGAATAAGGATGTCATCCACAAACCCTTTATAAAAAAGTATGTGGGATAAGAAAGTATTAGAGTCAGAATACTTATGGGCCAGATTTAATGAAGCCTACACTTAGTGTACATGATATGTATGCAAGAACATTCTTATCACATTTTTCTAGTCACTCAGAAAAATTACACTAAGTATACATGTAGTCTACACTTTGTGGTAACCTTTATGAATCCCTGTCAGTATTTAAAGCTGCAAGAATATCAGCAAGTAAACTAAAATTAGGAGGAAGAAGGTGTGAGCTATGTTTGTGTTGTCTGTTCACTCAGAACAGTGTACACTTAGTGTAGGCATTACTGAATCCTGGGGATATTTCCCACATTGCCATCACAATATTGGCATACATGTTTGCTACTGATGTACTCATATCTATACCTTTTTTCTGTTAAAAAAATATTTTCAAATAAGAGTACATTATTAATGAGCACTAGTTTTAAGAGATCACAAACTACATGTATCTTACTTTAGGTAAAATTAGTATACATACTAAGGTGTTGTCTCACTGACTATATACTAATATCATTGGGAGGTGAACAGTGAATCCACATCCAGATTTACAAATGCATATTGTAACTGCTTATTAACGTGATACAATTCATATAGTTGTTTTAAGAAATCATTACTATCCCACATGTGACTAAGTGATAGCTTCAGAAGTTCCTTTAATGTATTTCTAAATAATAAGATGTTGGTTCTCTTGCTGAGATGCTTGGTCACATTTGTGGATTAATATTAAAATTATGTATTTTCAGAAGACCATAGTAGATAGGAGTAACAGAGTGTGATACACAAAAAGAATTCTGAAGTTCTAAATAATGATAATTATTTATATGTATTATATATATATATATATATATATATATATATATATATATATATATATATATATATATATATGTTATTATACAATGGCTGGCCATTAATATTCTAAAATGTGCACGCTGATTGGCCAGCCCAACCAGCATGTCCATTTTAAATCTGAGAATATAACAACAGAAAAAGGTTTGGTTGCCCAGGCTTTCTTCCATTATTATATTCTGTAAGTTTTATTTATTTATTCATTTGTTTTAACAAAAATAAAAAAAAAAATCTGGACTCTGGACATACAAAAGAGACAGGATGGAGAAAATACTTGGAAAATCAGGTACGTTATTTAAAACTAAATACACATACCTGATTTTCTTTGTATTTCCTCCATTCTTTCTCTCTCCTACCCCTAAACTGTTCAAAACCTTTTTTATTAAAAAAAAAAAAAAAAAATGAAAAAACAAGAAAAAAAGGAGCAACAGAGACCTTCTTTTCTCCATTGCTTCCTTTTCAAAGCACTGATGTACTGGGTAAGCATTGGAATGCAAGTCCCATACACATGCGCAGTACATCAGAAAAATCCCCAAGATACCAGAAAAATGTGGAAGGGCAGCACGAAGACATTATGCAAAGACATTATTTAAGAAAAGTAAGCATGTTTTTTCTTAAATAATGTCATTGTATAGTAGCAATAACCCACGTTTGGGTCTGGGCAATGCTGGATTTACCCACGGTTGGCTTTGTTTGGTCACTCAGGCTTCGCCCTCATGACCAAACCACACCAACTGTGGGTAAATCCAGCATTAAAATAAAAAAGAAGAAAAAGCCAGCAGACTGGATCCTTGGTATTAAATCCATTTAATAATATGGACAGCAAAGAAAAAACAGACTGGTTTCGGCTGGTTAACAAGCTTAAGAGGAATGAGTTATTAACTTATAAGGAGCACGACTACAGTGTTACACAACCAATCAGGTTCACTACGACCTTTGGCAGGAACTCTGAGAATCTTATAGAGAGTGTACATAGGCATTGGAATATATGACCATGAAATTTCTAACATTATTCCCAATAGATGCCTTTTCTCCTTTAGGAAAGGTAAGAATCTAAGCAGTTGTTTCAATCATTATAAACATCCACATGAGTCTAACTTTCCTGAATCTCTACAAACTACACTTACAGGAGGTATTATAACTGGCTGCTATCCTTGTGGCCATTGTGTTAATTGCAATAAAGTAAGCACAACAAAACAATTTTCAAGTAAAAATTCCCCTGTAGTGTATGATATCTGTTCTTTTGCCAGTTGTAGCTCTGAATGGGTTATCTATTTGGCAACATGCACATGTGGGGCATTCTATGTAGGACAAACATCCAGGCCACTCAGATTCAGGATTTCTGAACATATTAGTAATGTCAAGAAGGGCAGAGTCCACAATGCTTTGTATAAACATCATGTTATACATCCAACTGCTAAATTTATATTTACTATTATTGATATAATTAAGGGCAAAAAAAACAAAACAAAACAGGTTGGCATTCTTTATTAAATTTGAAAGAAAAGAAATGGATTATTAAGTTAGGTGGTCTGTTTGCACTGGGGCTTAATGAACAGTTTTAGGCTGAACCAATCATGTACTTTTATTTGAAATATATATGACAGCTTTTGGTTACAATGTTTCACACTGAAGAAGGCTGTGTAGTATTCACCAACCGAAACCAGTCTGTTTATTTCTTTGCTGTCCATATTATTAAATGGATTTAATACCAAGGATCCAGTCTGCTGGCTTTTTCTTCTTTTTATTTGGATTCTCTTTTGAAGCCGTGCAGTTGCACCCGCACAGGCGGTACCTTTTTGCAAATCCAGCATTACTCACACCCAAATGTGGGTTATTGCTTAATTATTTATGTTATTAATTATGTTATTCAAGTCATAGTGAGTTGTATCAGATAGCATAGACTGCATACTTTGCACATACATACATTTATCCATTATGGCTATCCCACCCCCTTTGTCAACAGGCTTAATTGCAATTTGTATGTTAGACATTAAAGAGTCTAAAGCTTGTTTTTAATCACCATTTAAATTTGCAAACATCTTCTTATGGTCATTATTATTCAAGAAAAGTTCATAAAAATCCTTCTCATAAGCCTTTTCAAAAGCTTGAATGAAGGTATTACTATTAGGAACAAAAGTAATGGACTTATGAAATTTAATAGTGACGTAAGTAGTTTCAGGAAATGTTAGTTTTAAATTAAGTTGTCTCAAAAAAGTCTTAACTCAGTCAAAAAATGGGAGACACTCCTTGCACTGCTGGTACAAACATTAAGCCTTTATTCAATAGCATATATTCTGCTGTTGTTAGTAGATAATTACATAAGTTTAGAACTGTATCCTCAGATTATTATCATGGCCTAGACCTGCTGTGGGTTACTGGTCCATGACTGCCACAACTTCATCTTCTTCCTCTTTCTCCTTTTCTGCTTCTGCTTTGTTGTCTTCTTGGTAACAGTGTTTCCTGCAGTAATGCCAGAAAATCCAAAGGGTCTAGTGCTGAGACAGCATGTGCATCTACATATGTCTGTTGACTAAAACTTTCTGAAGTGGAAGCACCTATTACACACTCAGCTCCATTGTCTTTACTCTGTGATGAATGTATGTCATGTTGTTCCATGCATGACCAGGAAAATGCATGACTTTTATTAAAGTCATCAGAATTTCTTTTGAGCTTCCTTTTTTCAGTAGCAACAATACATTGTTCAAAGTCTACATCCCAGTCCAGCATATCTTCATATATACTAACAATTCTGAAGTAATGAGGATGATTGACAATCTAACTTTTCAGAATAACAATCTCATCTTTGATTTCAATCTCCGTTAGTTTAAAATAATCATTAGCATCATATACTCTAAACCAAGTTTGATGTTCATTGTCTGCCACTTCTTTAAAAGTTCTGGTGGGGTCTCACCATAGGTCGGTATCTTCAAGATACCTAAACCCCAGGTACAATTTTAAGCTGAATATATGCATCAAAATGCAGGGATTGCCACTGCAATCTCCTGTACAACTGTTATAGTGTTTCTCCATGGCTGCTTGAGACAATTTTTCTTGTGGGAATTGAACCCACAGCCTTCTACACCAGAGATGAGTGTACTACCTATTGTGCCACTGACCATGCTATTTTTTCTCTAGTGGGGCAGGTTGTAGTACAGTCTAGCAAATATTTGCCTGAGTAATATGTGAAATCTTCTATTGCTGTTCATGTAAAATGCCTTAATCAGCTATGAAACTATTTACCTTAGCTGCTTTCTACAGAAATTGGTGCACTCAACTCTTTCAAGATGACTGACTTCTAAGAATGCCATATATATATATATATATATATATATATATATATATATATATATATGAGATATATACATTTATATACACAGAAGAACATGTGGCTGTGTATGTTGTTTTATTGAAGTGTATGCATATCTTTTGATCACCATGTAGCTACTCTAGTCAGGTAATACTTTTGTATATCACAACTAATTCTCAAGAGCATCTTTTCTGAAATCAAGGACATTATTGTTCCCCTGTCTGTCCTAGTTAGAACCTTTAAAAAATACAATGTACCCTTTCCTGCATTTATCTCATTAGACATATCAAAAAACTCAAAACACTGCAAAGATTCCTAACCAAAAGAATTTCGGGCTTCAAAATTCTTAGTTATTAGTAAAAGCTGGAATCATTCTCCTGTACTCACTATCAAATGTAATCTTGAGGGAGCCATTTGTCTTGCTTTCCATGTCCTCAGGGATCCCATTATCTGAGACCTCCTTTTTACAATGTGTCACATAGTGCAACTAATACTAGAACAAGAGATTTCAATCTATGTCAGGGAATAAATACAACTGAATAGAGAGAAAGGTTCATCACCAAGTGCTTCCCTTTACTCTGGAGCCTCCACATTCACATGAAGCTGTGTGATTCCCTGTTCAAACATGACATAGACAGTTGGATGGGTACCCAAAAATACACTCCAGGACTTGCAGACCTTCCCCAATTGAAAAGGTTGGTAGAGGCTAGGATGGATATTGACAATGCACACATGGTCTCCGGTCTAATAATGTTGTATTTGTTGATTCCTTTGATAAAATAATAATAATAATAATAATAATAATAATAATAATAATAATAATAATAATAATAATAAAAACATCATCATCATCAGCAGCCCCCCTTTTCCCATTTTTCTACATGGGGTCGGGGTATCGTGTTAACTGTCACCAACTCTCTTGATTCAGTGCCACACTCCTGCCTTCTTCAACACTCATGCCTGACTGTCGCAGATCTTCTTTCACACAATCCATCCACCTCTTTGCTGGACATCCTTGCTTCCTCTTACCTTCTTCCTGTCTATCCCAAATCTTCCTCACAAGATTGCCTTCTGTTTTTCTGCACATATGCCTGAACCACCATAATCTGTTCTCTTTGATCTTTTTCTGCAATTGGAGCTACTTCGGCTTCTCCTCTTATGTCCTCATATCTTCATCTGTCTCACAGTGTGCATCCTATCACCTTTCTCAGACACTTCATTTCATCACCTCTAGCTTCTTCAACTGTTCTGCCTTTACTGCCCAGGTTTCTGTACCATACAGTAGTACTGGTCACACCACTGTCTTGTACACCTTACTTTTCAGCTTCTTTGACATTCTTCTATCATAGACTACACCTGATACTCTATGCCAGTTGGCTGCAGCCCCTCTGATTCTATCTTTGACCTCTTCATTCAGACTATCCTTCTCCTCACCTACTCCTCCCAGATACTTGAAGCTGTTTACCTCTACCGCTATCTTCCCTTCTATCTCTATTCTCAGCTTCTTCTGATTTCCCCAGTTCACTGCCATTACCACCATCTTATCAGTGCTTAGTTTCATCCCTTGTGCCTTCAGATTTGCATTCCATTCTCCTATCCTTTGCTGAAG
The DNA here is from genome assembly GCF_019279795.1 of Protopterus annectens. Taxonomy (NCBI): domain Eukaryota; kingdom Metazoa; phylum Chordata; order Ceratodontiformes; family Protopteridae; genus Protopterus; species Protopterus annectens. The sequence goes on along the minus strand of NC_056744.1, from coordinate 1,280,887,084 downwards.
TTCTAGCTCAGAGTCTGCTTGTACTGCCACATCGTCTGCATACAGCAGCTTTGTTGATCCATCCCCTCCAACCTGTTTGCTAATGTAGTACATCACCAGTATGAACAGCAGTGGGCTCAGAGCTGAATCCTGATGTACACACACACCCACTGGGAACCTCTCTGTGGGGTCGAACACTGTCCGTTCTTGAGTCATTGGGTCCTTGTACATAGCCTGCACTAATTCTACCAATGTTTCTGGAACTTCAAACCATGGCAGTACTGCACAGATCAGCTTTCTTGGGACCTAGTCATATGCTTTCTCCAAGTCTAGGAATGCCCAGTTGGACTATCTCCTCATTTCTAGCTTCTTCTTAATATCTGTCTCAATGCAAACATCGTGTCAGTTGTGCTTCATCCTGATCTGAATCTAACTGTTCATCTCCCATCTTACATTCTACTACTATGCGTATCCATTTATCAATCACTCTCTCCAGAACTTTCATGCAATGTGATAGGAGTTTGATGCCTCTGTACGGTCCACCGTTGTGGATGCCCCCTTTGTTCTTGTACATGGCATATTATAATAATAATAATAATAATAATAATAATAAAAACATTACAATAAAAAAAGATTACAAAATGACACATTCGGACATAACTTATCTCAATAGTGGTAGTGGTAAGGAAAGGAGTTTTTCTTAAGGTAAGGTGAAGGTTAGGGTTCAGAACAGAGCCAGGGTTAGAGTTGGCACTCATTAAAAAGGTAGGTCTGGGAGGGTATTGATGTAAAACCTTCTGTTCTAATATTTTTTAAGTGAATTAGAGTAATTTAGAATTCTACTTGATTTTGGGCCTTTACCAACCCCCCTTCCAAATTATTTTTAGCTTTGTCCAGAATTATTGAGCAAAAAATTGAGAGGTATGTTTGTGACACTTGGTTGCACTAGACTGCATTAGTTAATGTTAAGAATTCCTGCAAAGTGTGTGATGAGGTTTTATTGGATATTTCTCCCTACTAGGAGGACCTTACAGTTAGCATTTATAGTTGAGAGGAATATTTTGTGATCCTTGCACTGACAAGACTGTCTTAGTGAATGTGGAGAACTCATGCTAAGTCTGTGGTTATAGTTTCTTTGGTGATTCCTCCCAACTGTGATGGCCTTAATGTTATTATATATAGTTAACTGCAGTGTGGAGGGTAGTTCAATAATGATAGAATATATTTCAGAATTTACAGTTAAGGTGCTAGAATCATTAGTGATTCACTTTTTGGGATCATAGCTGCAGACTTCGCATGAATACTGGTGTTTATTTAGTGATGCTTTAGTTAAGGATTTCATTGCTGTTGAACTTGTTGCTTCTACAGTCCTGCTTACAATGGTATTATGTTAAGGACTGCATCACTGTTGGAATTTTTGCTTGCACAGACCTGCTTATACTGAATTTGAAATAATTACAACACAGTAATTACTGCTACTTCAGTACACTTTGTGCAGAACAAATGCATCTCAAATGTTCTGATTTTTAAATGCTGGCATTGTATTGTGGATATAGCATACAATAGCAATTCTGTTGAAACTGGTGAAAGACTAACTGCATCTGGAATGCTTTAAAGCTATTCTGCCATTGATGTGCAATTGCCTTTATGCAATTTGAACTAATTTCAAGAGCAACAGCCTTCTTCAGGACTTAATCTTTGTATGTGTAAGGTGCAGTTTGTATTCAAAGTAAATGCTTTTGTTTGTGAACGGCACCATTTTCTCTCTTTCTCTATCTCCTTCTCTCTCAGTCTCTGTTCTAACTTTCCAGTTTGCTGTTCTGTTTCCAAAGCTTGTCTGAATTACTTTTTAGGGTATTGAAAAGATAACTAATTCTATCAATTTGTCATCTCAGTTAATCACATTGCCACAGTAGTCAGGAAGTCCTTCTATGTGGCACACCTCATCATAAAAGGGTTCTCATCCAGGAAAAAAGAGGTCATTGTTCCCCTCTACTCGACACTCATTAGACTCATTATAGAGTACAACGCCCCTTTTGGAATGTACCTCACAAGACATCTGCAGCAGCTGAAAAGGCCACAGAAGTACCTGACAAAGAGGATTACTGGCCTCAAACAAATGCTCTACACCGACCGTCTCAAAAAAACTCCAGATTTATTCCGTAGCATATCGCCTACTCTGAGGTGATCTCTGCCTAATGTATAAAGCTACGTCAAACCCATAGCTGTTGGACATGAATTCCAATTCCTCCAAGCTACATGCTCTAGGGACCTAAACCTTGTCACCACAATAAACAAGACATGCTGGAGGGATAGATTCCTGTTCCAGAGACTTCCCATACTCTGAAACAGTCTACCCATCTATGTCAAGCAAAGTTCTTCATTAGCACTCTTCAAGAAAAATCTTGATGCATGGATGGGAAATAAGAAATACACCCCAGGGATCACTTCTGTGTCTCTGCTCGACAGTGGCACAGGAAAATAACTTTCTTGGGTGGCGTAAGCCAGGGAACCTTGTTGGCTAGGCTTATGTAGGCCCTTGGGCTGATAGCCTAGTACCTACCTATGAACCTATGAACATATGAGGCAGTTAGGACCTGTCAATTTGCCGTGTTAACTTAGATTTGAGATTCTCATTTAACAACCCATTACTGAACTTAAGTAACTTGGAAAACTATTACAATGCTGCTAAAGAGCACCACAGTTAGCCACTATTTTATACTATACAAGGCACCATTTGTAAAATACAGTTAACACTACTAGCTGTTAACTATTTAAGGGTTTAATACTGCATTGTATTGTCCTCATTTTTTTTGTAAGCCAGTTATCTAAACAAACTGGTTTTCTATTTAAGCAATATTCTTTGTTCAAATCTGAACTTTATTTGGTGTGCACTGTAACCTTAAAGCAGCCTTACTAACTGCAAATAACTGCTTATTAACGTGATACAATTCATATAGTTGTTTTAAGAAATCATTACTATCCCACATGTGACTAAGTGAAAGCTTCAGAAGTTCCTTTAATGTATTTCTAAATAATAAGATATTGGTTCTCTTGCTGAGATGCTTGGTCACATTTGTGGATTAATATTAAAATTATGTATTTTCAGAAGACCATAGTAGATAGGAGTAACAGAGTGTGATACACAAAAATAATTCTGAAGTTCTAAATAATGATAACTATTTATATGTATTATATATATATGTTATTATACAATGGCTGGCCATTAATATTTTAAAATTTAAAGGGTCCTAACTGACAGATTGTGAAACTAAAAAGTTATACATTTTGTTTATTCAAAAATCAGCATACATTTTTGCTCACCTCAAAAACTGTATTTGTTTTTAATATGCTCATAAGATTGTCCCTTACATTTAATATCAAAAGTCATCACTTTTCCTGTCCTTTTCTGACATTCTAAATAAAAAATGTCTTTCTTAGAGTAGGAGGATTTACAGCCTGCAAAAAATATTTCTCAGTGCCACTTAGTAACTGCTAAAACCATCTGTATCAATGAACTTGCAGCCAGTGCTACTGGTAAAGAAAAAGGACACATCATCTGTTAGTGTACTTCAGGCTTCTTAAAACCATTCTATCTTCATATATGTAGCGTTTTCCCCATGAGCAGCTTGTCCTGGTTTTAATGTATGGCTTTCTGAACTATGAGCAACTTTTTACTTTCTTTGCTCTGCTGTCCTCTAGAGTTAAAAAGCTCTAACATGGTTGTTTAAAATCCTTTACCTCCATTGTCACTGATTGTTTTTTTTCTTAGGCTAACACCTCCATCTATGAGGGGTTCCAACCCAATCAATTCATCCTTACTACACTCCTGCTCACTATGATGCCCTTCCCTATCCCCAATTCCCAACCACCCCCTCCTTATCTAAAATTATAGCACACATATCCCCTCCCCTTCCTCATTCCTATCCCCTACTCTTCCTACTACCATAACCAATCCCTGTTACAACTTCATTATCTGATGGTATTCTTCTAAACCTTTTACAGTCTTATGTCACCTTACCTTCACACTTATTCTTCTCTACAGCTCCTTATTAAATTGACTCTTCTCTATTGTTGTAACATTACAATCTATACTTTTTATTCTCCTTTTCCCCATTTACAATATTCACAACTTCCTCCTCAGGGTCTGCTGCGGTGGTACGGCAGTAGCATTGTTACCTCTCAGCAAGAGGTTCTCCCGTTCGATTCTCTGCTTGGCTTGGGAGTGCCTTCTGTGTGGAGTCTGCATGTCCTCCCCGCGGTTGGGTAGCATTCGAAAGACATGCGTGGGTAAATGGGCATGCCTTCGTTGAAGGTTGGATGTCGAGCTGGCACCTCGGTGTTTTGTAAAAAAAAACTACTGCCAATCATTAGTGGGCCGGAGTTCCGCTGTGGCGACTCCTTACCGGGAAAAAGCCGAAAGACAAACAACAACATCTTTCTCCTCAGGAAATCCTTCAGTATTATCCTACCTTTCAGAATATTGCCACAAAACATTGTACCCTCAAACATTTTATACACATCATCCACTTAATTATTCTCTTCTAATACTTCCTCTAATTCACAATTTCAGCCTGCTTCAACATGATTTATTCTACATTTCTCTAGTTGTCTATACTCTATTAATATCTTACCATTCTCCATCCCCATAATAAGGGACCACCCTGCCTAGAATCTTCAGTAAACCATTTCTATTCACTTTCTCATCTTTTTTCCTCCTTATCTTCCTCCCTTCTTCTTTAACATATTTCCTTTTCTATCAGCTCTAATCTCCCCTTAAATATCCCATAGGCCTCTCTATCTACCATGTTATACTGTGCATCTTCACATCTCTACTATTCATTTGATGTCACCTTACTGTCTACCATGGTACTCTCACACTTAATTCATACTCAAACATTAACAGCAACCTTACCTATACTCAAGCTAAATCGTCCTTCATACCTATTTCCTCAAATTTATTTAGTGTTCAGCCTATTCACCTTCTGAAATTCAACACATATAACCATTCAGTTTACTTTGACATAATACAGAATAAATTCATAAACTTTATAAAAAAATAACTAATCCCAATCTGCTCGTCTCTAAAAATTGCACTTTTGGTTATGATCCTCCCAACCCTGACCCCCCCCCCCAGCTTTATCCATTCAACCATCCTCTGCCTCAACCCCTGTGCAACACACACAAAACTTCCTCTTACCACAATTAACATTTGTATTATTCTAAACAAAATTACAGACATACAAGCATGGTTTATTAAGTACTCACCAGATATCAGTGCCATTACTGAAACATGTGAAAACCAGTATAAAAGATTTTGAAATCCTAGCCCCTGGCTACAATATATTTTGATATAACAGACTACGCATAAAAGGGGGAGGCATAGCAATCATATAAAATAATTGTCTACATTTCTCACCCCTCAAAACTAACATATCAACTTTATAAAATGCAAAATTTTTTATCACTCACTTCATAATGTTAATAAGCATAAGAAGCTATGTATAGTTGCCCTCAACATACCACCAGGTAATAATATTAGTTTATTAGAAGAAATTCTTTGCTAAAAAACTACAAATGTTATCTTATCATCATCATCGTCAACCCCCTTTTTCCCATTTGGGGTTGGAGTGTCGTGTCAACTGTCACCATTTTGCATTATTCAATGCCACTCTCCTGCCTTCTTTGACACTTATGCCTGACTGTTGCAGGTCTTCTCTCACACAATCCATCCATCTCCTTGCTGGTTGCCCTTATTTCCTCATTCCTCTTACCTTCTTCCTGTCTGTCCCAAAGCATCTTCACAGGATTGTCTTCCGGTTTTCTGCACATGAGCCCAAACTACAGTAATCTATTATCTTTGACTTTTTCTGCAGTTGGAGCTGCTTTAGCTACTGCTCTTATTTCCTCATGCCTTTATCTGGCATACAACATGCATCCATCTACCCAGCTCAGGTACTTCATCTCCATCCCCTCTAATCTCCTCAACTGCTCTGCCTTTACTGCTCAGATTTCTGTACCATGCAGTAGTACTGGTAAGACCACTGTTTATATACTTTATTTTTCAGCTTCTTTGGCATTCTTCTGTCATGTACTACACCTGATGTTCTGTGCTAGTTGGCTGCAACACCTCTGATTCTAGCTTTGACCTCCTCATTCAGACTCCCCTTCTCCTCATCTGCCACCCCGATACCTGCAGCTGTTAACCTATTCCACTATTTTCCCTTCTATCTTAATTCACAGTTTATTCTGAACTTCGCTATTTGCTTCCATTGCAACTGTCTTAGCTGTATTCAGTTACATCCTGTGTGCCTTCAGTTTTGCATTCCAATCCCCTATCCTTTGCTGAGGTTCTTGCTCAGAGTCTGCCTGTAATGCTACATCATCTACATACAGCAAATTTGTTGATCTGTCCCCTGCAACCTGTTTGCTAATGTAGTCCATCACTAGTATGAACAATAGTGGACTCAGAGCTGAACTTTGATGCACACCCACTCCCACTTAGAACCTGTCTATGAGAATAAACACTGTTCGTACTTGAGTCCTTGGGTAATTTTACATAGCTTGCTCTAATTCTATGTTTCTGGGACTTTGAACCACCACAGGACTGCCCAAATCAGCTTACTTGGGACCTTGTCATATGCTTTCTCCAAGTCTAAAAATGCCAAGTTGGACTCTTTCCTCATCTCTACCTGCTTCTCAGCTATTGTCTCACTGCAAACATTGAGTCAGTTGTACTGCATTCTGATTTGAATCTGAACTGCTCATCTCTCATCTTACTTTCTACAACACTGCTTATTCATTTATCAATCACCGTCTCCAGAGCTTTCATGCAGTATCACATGAGTTTGATACCTCTGTACTGCCTACAGTTGTGAATGTCCCCTTTGTTCTAGAATACTGGCACTAATAAGCTTATTCTCCAGACATCTGGAATACACCTTTCTCTCCGCACTTCTATGATACCCTCAGAAGCCATTTCTCTCCTAGTTCACCCAGCACCTTTATTATATCTGCTGATGCTTCATCTGAGACTGCTGCTTTCTCTGACTTCATTTTCCTTACTTCTGGTCCTACTTCATCTATGGCAGTCTCCTCCTTTTCTCTCATCTTATGCTGTGTCTGGGGCAGTACAGCTTCTGTGGGGTTTTCTTCATCCAGAAGCTGCTGGAAGTACTCCTTCCATCTGCCTTTGATGTCCTGTGGGCTAGTGAGCAGGTTGTTGCTGGCATCCCTTATGAAGGTGTCTGACTATCTTCTTTATCTTTCTGTCTTTGCCTCACAACCTGATATAGTTTCTTTGTGCCATCTACTGACTTACTTTCCAGAAGTTGGTAGAGTGTTTCTAATTCTTTGTTCTTTGTTACTGCAACTCCTTTCTTAGCTTCTTTGTTAGCGAACCAGTATTCCTTCACAGCCTGGTCAGTCTTTTCTATCTCCCACTTTTTCCTGCACTCCTTTCTTTTGAAGACTTCCTGGACTTTTACACTCCACCACCAGCTTTTCCTCTGTACTTTATTTCCATACCTAGATTAATTACATATCTGTTCTGTAGTCCTCACACTTGTGGTTCTGAGACACTGCTGTGCTTCTTCAACTCCACCTATTTCCTCTTCGGCTTCTTCTCCTTGAGGAGCTTGAGCCCCAAGTAATTCTTTGATCTGTTGTGCTTTCTCTCCAGTCAACTTCTAGGTCTTCAGATTGGAGTCAGTTCACCTTAGACGCTTCTCTGTCCACAGTTTGCAGCTGATTGTGGCAACCAGTGGTTTATAATGTATGCCAACTGTTTCACTGGGAGATGACTTTGCAATCACTGATTCTAGCCCATTGCCCTTTCCTTTTAGGAATAAGTCTACCTGAGTTGCACGTTGGCCATTTTTGTATGTGATCTTATGACTGTCTCTCTTTCTGAACCATGTATTGGCTACAGTCAAACCATTTTCTAGACAGAAGTCTAGAATGGCCTCTCCTTCTTTATTCCTGTTGGCCCATTCATGTGAACCCAAGCAGTCCTCACATCCTGTTCTGTCTGTGCCGATATGTGCATTCAAGTCACCCATTATCAACATCAATTCATATTGTCCTGCTTTATATATTAAGTCCTGCAACTGCTGTCTGAATGGACTCTTCTCCTCACTATCACAACCCTGCTGTCAGACATCTGCCTAGATTATGAATACTGTCTATTATTAGGCTGTAGTCTGATTGCTACGAGTCCATCACTAATTCTGATGACATCCCTCACTGTCTTCTGAAGTCTCTCCCTCACCATTATTCCCATAGCATTTCTTGCCCGTCCTCCTCCTCCTCCTTAGCAGATTCTGGATCCCAAACCAAGTGGCTTTGCCGCACTGCCCTTCCATCCTGACTTCTGGATACATAGGAAGTTCAGCCTGCTCCTTACCATCATGTCATCCACTTCTAAGCTGCGTCCTGCCATTGATCTACATTGAGTTTATTAGTGCATGTTTAGCAGGTTGATTGGCTTTATGTCAAACATTTGCTCAACAGAGCTATCTCACGAAACCCAATGCTTAAGTGATGTTAATATTGACTGGTTATCTGTGACATCTAACATCCCAACTACTAGTCTTAACTTGTATAGACTCAACAGCTAATTTGGTCTCCTTCTCAGTTCAACAAATCACATCATAAATTCTGGATAGTGATCTCCAATCCTAGCAAGTATGCTGACTCAGGGGTACTACCTGATTCCCTTAGTGACCACCAACCTATATTCCCCAATATATATATTCAACAAATGTTAAATAAATAAATAAATAAAATAAAATGTAAATCACTCACTAGCTAAAAAAACACCAAAATATAACTACTTGAAAGCTTTCTAACTTTCATTCTGACACTCTTGATAATTTACTGAAATCCTTTAACTGTTCTCCACTCAAAACCCTTCCCCTAAAAGAAGCTTTTAACCATTTCAACAATATATTCATGAATACTTTAAATATCATTGCCTCTACCAGAAATAAAAGAGTAAAAACTACTCAAACCCTCTGGCTGCCTCATTCAACTAGGATTCAAATGCAAATACATGGTAAAGCATGGAAACAATAGCACAAAGATAAAACTCCTAGAGAAAAAAAAAGATTACACAGACTTAAAAGATGATCACAAAAAAAATTCCCAAGAAATTCTGGAGTTCAGTTAAGAAAAATCTTCAGCCTGCCTCTCCTTCCTCACCGGCCCACTATCTGGATTTATCCCCATTATAAATGGTTACCAAATGTAACATTTCTTGATTGTCACTAGCCTCTCTTACCAGCAGCTCTCCCCAACCATTTAGTCAAGAAGAAAACGCTATTAGCCTTGACATCTGTGCAACCTGTCTCCACATCATATGTTAGATAGTTACTAAAGAAAATGAAACCCTGTTCTCCTTATGCCGATGATCTCTCTGATGACTACCTTAAGCTCGCTGCAGATTCTGTTGCATACCTATTCTCAATTCTCTTAAATAGGTCTTATAGGTTCATACTAGGCTATCTGCCGGGGCATTTAGCCCTAGCCCCCCATAGTTTTGTGGCTTACGCCACCCCTTTAGTATGGGGAACTATACCCATTATTTTGCTGTGCCTCTGTTGAGCAGTGACACTGAGTCTATTCAAGACTCCCATTTATCTGCCCTTTGGAAAATAGTCTTAATTATTCCCCTCCATAGATGAGGTAACTCTTCTGAAATATCAAACTTTAGGCCAGTTGTCATCTAGGCCCTATTTCCAAAATCCTGGAAAAGTGTATTCATAAGCAACTCCTTCAGTACCTCTTAAAAATGATCACCTAACCTCAACACAGCATGGTTTCTAACTAGGCCATAACACTACTGCAGCTCTCCTCAACTTTTCCGACACCATTCATAAGGCTAGAGACAAAGTTTATCTCTTCTCTGTTTCTAGATCTCTCAGAAACGTTTGACACAGTGTCACATGATAAACATGTGACTCAAATGTCCTCTCTAAGCCTTTCAAAACCTACTTGTCTATGATCCTGTAACTACATATCCAAAAGATATAAATCTGTCACATGGATCTCTTCTCTCTCTCTCCTCTTCTCCCAGTTAAAACAATTGTTCCTCAAGACTCTACTCTAATATTTTCATCAATAACCTATATACCTCCTCTCAGCAACCTTGCCTTATTCAGTATGCAGATGACTTAACTTTCATTTGCTCATTTGCAGCTACAATCCATGATACAAGATTCTTTCAGCTTAGCTGAACTATGACTACATCGAGACAAACTTTTCCTCAATCCCCAAAAGACTAAAATACTGCTTTTTCCTTATTGCCATGCCAGTCCTAAAATCACCTTCCACATTACCCCTCTAAACAATACAGCTACTGCAGTAGTTGCCTATACCGAATTGCTTAGCATCATCATAGATGACAACTTAAAGTTTGATCTTCACATACAAAGCTTATAAAGAACATCATCAAAAGCAAGCTCTGCTATATAGAGAAAAAAACATCTTCCTCCTTTTACAAGAATCACTCTAGCTAATTTTTGTCTTTTACCATCTCTTCTCTGTGGCTCACCTGTTTTGACTAAAATTCACATCTCTCTTAAATCACAACTGGAGCAATTCTATAATAAGATAGCTAGATTTGCAGCTAACCTGACAAATAGACCTCATCATTGCTCTGCATTACATGATCTTAGCTGGTTAGAGCTCCCACATCAACTAGTCCATTCACAACATCTTCTAACCCATGAAATACTGTATAACCCTTCCACCTACTGATCTAATATCTCTTCATTACTTTATCACTGTCTCCCTCAGTGCTCTCAAGACAAAAACCCGCTTCAAATCTACAAACCATAAATAAGTAAATAAATAAATAAAAGTATAGGACAAAGTCTATACACACATTGCATTGACAAACTATGGAACTCTATCCCAAATTCAATCAGAACTATGTCTAGCCTTCATGTATTTAAGTCCTCTCACTAACCCATGGCTATGCCCATCCACCTCACCTGTATGATCTACGTCAACAAATACTTCACATTCATAATAACTGCTCATCATACTATCTGTCTATCTGTCTATACCTTTCGATATTTACCCTCTCTTCATTCTTAAGGGGGACTTGTATCTTTTTTTTTTTTTTTTACTATGCATATTTTTTTATTTCCTAGCATAATGTTTACAAGGGAACTCTCTCTCACCCTTATCTTCTTGTTGCATTAATAGTTAAGCCATTTGATTTCTTGGACTGGACAAGTACATATTTTCTTTTTCTTTTTTCTTCCCCTCCCCACCTGATCTTCCAGTCATTTACCAGGTCTACTGGGCCCACCCTAGCCTCCTCAGGGCTCAAGTTGAGCCATATGCATGGTCAGTGAGGATATCATGGATGCTGGTGCAGCATCATTTTGCTACCATGAAATGGGCCCTAACCCACTTCACCTTGTGTCAGCCTTGAAGAGTCCACAATTACTGCCTACTGGAGGTGCATGCTCACTTCCACACATGGACAACCTCCTGACCAAGTGGAATACTGCCTGTAGCATGGCGCTCGCCCAGCAATGAATGCTTCTCTTGCAGCAAGCCTAGGCAACCCCTCCAGGAAGGTCAAACTGGTGTCAGCAGTTCAATCCCATCCTTCCACCCTCATCCTTTCTGCTCAGCTCCCGTACCAGCATACCTTTCAACCTCTAAATGCAAGAAATCTGGGTAAGGTCAAAATAATCGGGGGACAAAGATCCAAAATCGGGGACAGATTTTACATGTTGTTAGAATAACAGATTTTGCTTAAATATGCATTTTCTGAAGGATGCAGTTTCTAAAACTCAAATTTATATAATTATTTGCTGACTTCAGTCCTCAATAAGTTCCCAGAAAATCACATTTTTTATGAGGACCAGTCCAAAACATATGAAGCAAAACTGTGGACATTCTGAGAAAATCCATGCAGTTGAGTGGTATACATGATGATAGGCAAACTTGTGTTTTCTGGGATTTAGTAAGGTTTTTATCACTCTACACCAGAGGGATGAACTGGACAGGTACTAGTTTCTCAAAAATGTGTACTTATATTTTGTCAGTAGCATGCTTCATACCTAATGACTGAATTCAGGATTCTATACAGCTGTCTGAATGTGTAAAACAGAATTTATTTTTTTTATTCCTTATTATTCACTATACATTTTAATGAGATATTGATTCCTATTTCTTTGCTACAAACCCAGAGCTAACAGCATTTATCTCCATGGTTGTCACTGTATATTCATGGCAGAATATCCTGATGCATGATGAGTTAATTTATCTGGAGAATCATACAACAGAAACAGTTGCCTGAAGGCAGACTCAAACCTTTGGCTATGATTTCTAACCTCAATCACAATCATTTCTGATCTTTGCTTATGCCAGCTTGAATGCATTGGATGGAGTTGTAGACCTATAAAGAAATTTGCAGCTGCCTTGAATGACCTCATATTTAAAGGATGTAAGAGTTCTCAGAAAGTGTGCAAAAAGCTTGCCGCAAATGCAAATATTTCTACTGCTGTGTCTAGTTATCAAAGTGATATCATTGTGCCTTTATCTCCTGAGTAGAATACACAAAACGCTAATGGTTCCTCATGGGAAATTTGAAAGTCTGAATATTTAGATACAAATCTGCCTATTTTACATTGCCATTATGCTGTACTCAGCTCTCATTTTGTTGCATTACTATTGATGCTTGCAGAAGAACAAGCTATTTCTCATTTTGTTGCTGCTGTTAGTCTGTGTCTGAAATTCTAATGCTATTCTGAGTACATTATGATGTTCTCTAGGCAAAGACATTTGCTTTATTATGCCCATTTATGTAAAAGGCATATGATAATCTTTTGCGAATAGCACAAAATCAGGGCCAAAACAACATTTTAAAATATTGTACAAACAGAAGAAAATCTGCAGTAACAATATCACATGCATAATGTTATCAGGTCCTTTGGTAGAAGAAAATAAATATAATCAGAGTAAGTGAATCAAAGTTATTCCCTCTGATTCTGTATTTGGAGCCAACAATATACATCAGGCACCGAAGGACAAACAACTGCCTCCAGACTTTTGCCAATTTAGTTATGCAGTGAATCAGGCTTATGAGAGAATAAGGAATGGGACATACTTCTTCATTTTCAGGGAAAATGAGTTTGAATTACTGCCAACACAGTCCTGAATTAAAAATAAAATTGTTAACACAATTTATAGAGTACATTTTATGAATAGAATGCATTAGTAAAAGGTCACTATTAATTCTTATAAGTTCTTTCTATAGTGCAGCTTATATAGTATTACGCTTTGATGTAAATAGTAGAGTACTAAGCGATGTTAGATTTCAGTGGTAGCACCAGAGGCCTAGCTAGTCATGTGTTTGGAATTATGTCTTCCTATATGTCCTACTCCCTCACTTGTAAACATATGTGAGGTTAGGGTATAAGGGCTAGGCAGAAGTTCATGTAAGTATTATCGTACTTTTCTTTGACAAGTTGGTTATCGAGCCCTGTAAACATAACATCAGAGAAAGCGGCATGTGTACATGACAGGGGCACCACACAAATAAGGCAAGCGTGTCTTAATGATTAACTGCAAAGGTTTGTTTTACCATTTTTTTTGTTAGAATTATGTCTTCATCTTGTAAAGTGGGCTGTTGTATTCTAAAATGTGTAGTTTTACTTTTGGTGCTTCAGTATTCCTATATTTATTAAGTTTAGTAAACAGGTGTTTCTGTTTACTGTCTGCTGAGCAATTGTCCAATTACTTCCCAATTCCATGTCATCCAGCACCACCTTCTAATGATGCAGTAGAGGGGAAAATAGTTTGTAGTGGGTAGGCATATTTTCTTTTGTCTGCAGCAAATTGCATTATAAAGTAGCCAGAATGCAGCACAATCAGTTACTCAGTCAGACACATCTCTCAACTGTACAAAATTTTTCACAATGTCCAATTTTTGCCTCATATATTTGGTCTGTTTTCTGTAAAAGTGTGGTTTTCTGGCAAATTAGTTGTAAATCATTAAAGACTGAAGTTAGAAAATAATGACAGACATATGAGTTTCAGACTTTATACCCTTCAGAAAATTCACATCAATGCAAAACCTGTTAGTCTATCAACTTTCTAAGTTTGTAAGAGCAATATTTAAAACTTGTCCCTATTTTTGGGCCTTTGTCCCACTTTTATTTATGGCTTTGTCCAGATTTTTTGCTCTAAGAGGTTCAGAGGTATGGTCAGACAATAAATCAATAAATCAATAAATATTCAAGTGAAAGTTAGTAAAAGTAAGATGAAACATGACAAGAATCTTATCTTAGTAAGGTGTATAGTGCTTGGCATATAGTATAATAAAAGAGATATTAAACTAATAAATCATTGTGTACCAATGGATTGATTGATCCCTTTTTGGGAGAAAACTATGGATGTATGAATCACCTCAATAACAGCCCTACTGTACAGTGATTTTGTATGTTAAATCACAATAAATTATAGCTGGGAAGAAAATACTAGAAATAATTAAAAAAAGAAAATATGGTAGCATACACTTGGGAATATGCTCGACTTAAAAGTGAATGCTGAGCAAATGGTTGTTCTAAGTGAATAAGTACACTGTCAAGGACTAGAAAGTTTTAAGCCAAGCACATTTTTCAGTTCTGTTACACAGAACATAGAACAGAAAGTCTACCCATGGTTTACTGCTCAGGTGAGGCTCAAATATTATTTTATCCTTCTAGAACACTTCACTTCTGGATGTTGAATATTCACTGATCAAAAGCTCCAGGAAATCAAGGTTTTACAGGTTAATCCTATGTACAGTATCAAACTTCAAGAAGATGTAATGAACTGACTTGAAAATAATTACAACTTGGTGATTTACTGTTGTGGAAATGGCTGGTGTGTGCCATTTGCAATTCCTTGCAAGCAGATAACACAAATGGCAATTTTTTACTACTTATATCATACAACTGCATCTTATATGGTTGATTCCCTGCTGTCTAGCTTTCCTGACATCACAAGTACATTGAAAAACAATCTGTGGGGGGGGGGGGGTAATTACCACCCAGCAAAAATAATTGTCTTAGTTTAATAGTGGGATTTAGTAAAACCTTCTTCTAAGTGTCTACTTTCAATACTGTGCTTGCATCCTGATTGTTCACTGGTCAATGCTCATTTGTTTAGGGAGAAATAAAAAAATAAATTCCTATCTATAAATATGTTATCAAATTGTTGCGATATCATGGGTAGCATATATAGTGATTGGGTATGTGGGAGTTTTGCAGAAAAGCATAGAAAAAGTAATAAGACATATGAAGTTGAGAGAATTAATAATGTAAGGCAAACAAACAATAGGAAAAGAAAGAGAAAATATGCATATCAGAAGTAATGCAAAGCAATAGATTTTGTTATGTATTCAGACACAATGAAAGAAATAAAACTGAATTTTCAGGTCAAGAGGGAATCTGGTCAGTGGTAGGGATAACCAAAAGACTAATTAAAATAGAAAAAGGATTAAAAAAGTTGAATAGAGTGTAAATTAAAAAGTTATTTGAGGATGAAGGAAAACTATATGGGAAGTACATAAAACAATAGGTACTGGCTTTCTATGATAATTGGACCAACTGGTAGTTAGAATATAAAAGAGTGATTAAAAAAAACATATATGGAAATAGAGAAAAACCTTTATATGAAGGAAAGAAAAGATAAAAAGGTTATGAAAGACATTATGGAAAATGTAGGTGTAAATAATAAAGTATACATGGAGATGGAAAGAGAATTATACAAGGAATATAAAAAAGGATACAGAATATCCTGAGAAGAAACAAATTGCTGTTTAAAGTTAAGAAAGAAGAGACAATGCCCTTTAATGTAAAAAAAAAAAAAAAAGATAAAACAACACAATATTTATGGATAGAATTCAGTTGGATAATGGACAGATACTGGTAAATCAAAATGGTATAGAAAAATAAGTGATTAAATATTTAATTCATAAATTTAGGGAGAACAAGATTAAAAAGAAAAGAAAAAGTAGAAAGTATGACTGAGAAAGGAAATTAAGTATTAAAGAAGGAAATAACTGCTGAAGAATTAATTAAAATAACTGTTACAAAATGTTAACGAAAATTCCATTCCAGGACCAGATAGTTTACATTGCAAGTGGTATAAAATTATGACATATGTTAGTTGAATTGCTAAATGAATGGAAGGTAGTATATAATAGTACAGAGAAAAATGATGAAGTAAGATTTATAGAATGTGCTGTAGAGAAGGCATGCAACACTAAAGAAAGGAAACAATTAGGAGATATAATAGAAGCATATGTATTATAGATGTATTATAGATGAAAACATATTTATTTATATTTGTTTGCTGGGGTAGTGCACTGATCAATATTTACCAATTTCAGGCTCATCCCAGATGAAATGCAAAACATTTCACAAACAAAAAATACAGAACTGTAAACAACAACAGAGCAGTCTGGACTAATTACATTGAAAAGAACTATGTATATACATTTTGGTGAACAAGCACAATGTACAATCAAGCAGAGTACAATGTAAAATATATACATTAGTTTCTAAAATGAATCAATGTTCACTGAAACTTGAGAGAGGTGAAGAGACTCCGAAAGGAGATAGGTTAGGTGCTATATCCTGTGTTGAAGTAGCAGCATTTGGTTTGGATGAAGAATCATGTTTTGAGTTGCATTCTGAATTTGGAATACGATTTGATTTCCTTAATGTCAATTAAGAGAGCTTGCCAAAGAATAGGTGCCTGAGGAGAGAAAAGCATATGCAGTGCTGTAGACTTTGGTTCTAGGGATAATAAAAGCTGGTATGACTTGAGGGTAGTATCTCAGATTGTATGAGGAGTTTTTTTTTTATGTCTAGCTGTAGGGAGAGTGACTATATGGAGTTGGAGTAGTTTGTAGAGTTTGGATTCTACAAGTAGACTGGATATTTGTTTTATGGGTAACAATTTGTTCTTTGTTTTTTTTTTCTGGGGATACAGTGATGTTCGAGGAGAGGTGAGTTTGTAATGAAATGAATATTTTATTATTTAGAACTGGATATGAAAATAGTTGTAGTGTTGTAATGGTGAATAGATGGAATAAAGGAAATATGTATAAATAAGAAGGTGTTAGGTAGGGATGTCTGATAATTAGTGTATTATTTGCTTTAATTATGAATGATGTTATAAAAGAAATAAAGAAATGGAATGGATAAATCTGGATATAGGGTTAGAAAGGAAATGGAAATGCCTTTAGTTATGACTTATCCATATGATGTAATTATTGCTAAAAGCATTTTGGGTAGTAGAAGTATTTAATAAGTGGATGAATGGTTAAGTTATTTAGGTCTAAAGATTAACATAAAGATCAATAGTTTAGGAAAAAATATAAAATGAGCTGGAATGAAATTTGATAAAAAGATAAACTGAAATATTAGGAATTAGATCTGAAAATTATGAAAAGTTACAGGAACAATGGAAAAAGATATTGGAATAAATAAAACATTTAAGTAAATTTTGCATAAGTTTTACATTAATCTTTACAAAGTAAGTATGCATATTTAATTCAATAAAATTAGAAAAATTAGTTGTTTAGGTTCAGTAGTCATATTTCCAACTGAAATGGAAAATGAATTGATACAAATGGTATTTCATATATTATGTGGATCAAGGCTGAATATAATAAAACGAGGAATTATTTCAAATAAAATGGAAAGGGGAACTTAATCTGAAAAATCAAATTGTTTATTTAGCTATGTTATCTTTGCAATGGATTTTAAGTCTAACAAAAATAGATGAAGGAAGAACTGTTATAAAATTAAATAAGAAAGAAGTATAAAGAATTTTTAGAAGGAAAAAACAGAGGTAGAGAATAAGGTATATGGAAAATAAGGTAGTGGAGGAGAAAATGAGAAAAAGGAATTATGGAATGAAAATTAATATAACTTATTTGAATAGAAAGATATGATATGAGAAAGCTATGGCTGAATTTTTGTGCAAAAAGATTTTGTGTGGAGTTTGATGTTAAAAAATACTTGTAAACAGGAAATGAAGTATAAGGCTGTAAGAGAGACAACTTGTGCTAATAATGATAAAATGAAATCTATAGACCATCTCCAGGAGTTAATAAAATCTGTGTAGAGTCTGTGTAGAGCCTACCTGGAATATACCGATGTACATGGCCATGGCTCCCCCTCTGCAGCGCACCATACATATTAATGATGGTGTGCTGCCGAGGGACAGCATAGGAACTGGGTTATAAAGTCGGTGTTGGGATACCTGCAGAGGCTACCTGTGACCATGGATGGGCTGTACTGCTCCCTGCTACTGTTGAAATGCTGTGAACTGGGTCAAATGTGCAATATTGAAATTTAAATACATGCATGTTTGGACAGTGTGCAGTAATGCCAAGCTGTGCTCACATACAGACAGCTAACACCTGCCAGGCATCTAAAAATAGAAACCAGATATCATTAATTTTGCCCTGCATTCCCCTTGGGACTTCGCCTGGGTAGACACCTACACCCAACTAATGTAACTAAACTCATCAAATTGCTCAAGCAATATAACTACTCTGCTGCCTCAACCCCATTTCTGGAAATTGAACCAAGAGTCTCCCAGAAGGTTATAAGGAAGTATGTGCATCTGCTGCTAACTTAAACTTCTGTATTTCTTAACCCCTGCTTGCTATCTCAGTACGCTCCCTGCCAGGAAAGCCAGCAGCCTAAACCCCTCTTATTTCTGCCTCTCCGATCTCGCCCTCATCTCGCTCCCTGAGTTACACTAGCTCCCTTCCCCCTTCAGTCCAATTTAGTCCAGAGACTGCCCTGGTGGGCTAAGTACACTTCAGCATTTGTCCACTAGATGGCACCCCCTCCCCACTGTTATTGACTTAAATTCACTCACTTCTTGTATTCTCTTAGGTTTTATATTCATTTCTCACTTTCTCTCCTATAACTTATAGCCCACTCTACCTATTACATCCAGGTCCCCTCTACTTACCCTTCTACAACTTACCCTCCTGCAAACAATGCTCCACTGATTGGCTCTCGATCTTCTCCTGCCCTCCTGCATTCTGCTTCCCTGATATCTTACTGTGCTGCTTTGCTTCTTCTCCCGCTCTCTCTTCCTCTTATCCATTCTTATAATCCTGCCTGTGACTCTGCTTTTCTTCTTTTCACTACGTTGCATTGCTCACTCCTCTCTTCCCTCTCTCCCTTGCTTTCTCCTCCTCTTATCTAATTTTGTATCCTGTTCATGATATCTCTATCTTTTACCACCTAGCCCTACTCTGGATTCTCTCTCCACACTCCCTGGACAGCTCCATCCATTTAGAACTTGTCTGCGTGTCAACTCCTCTCATATTGCAGAAGTACAGCCCTTCCAGTCTGTTCCTGCCAACACACATCCCTGCTCCACCCCCTCTTCCTTTACATCCTCCTGGAAGTGATAAATCCCCTCCTAACCTTCGGGTGCCATTTTTAAACCTCGCTCGTTCTCGGCTGCTGTATGTACCTGGCTAGGGGTGTGCTCCTACAGTAAGTAAAACCTGCTTGTATATTGTAGCGTTGTTATCGGGAATATCCCTTCTATTATGCACAGAAGACTACAATAAGTGTGCTATGCCAGCATACTTTTTGTAAAAGCTGTTGACTGTTGTTTTAAGGAGTGTACTGCATAATATAGCTTGACTGTTGTTTTAAGGAGTGTACTGCATAATATAGCCTATATATACAGTGGAGTTTACTAATTAAATGTTTTTGGGCAACGCCAACTTCCATATGCATTTCGCTAGCTTCTCATGTGCTTAGGTAGTCGCTGCTAAAGGTACATTCTATTGCGACATTGCCCTGCATATTTTTGTAGTGCCTATGTGTAAACTTGATTGCTAACAATTTTTTGTACTCATTACATGATTGCTGCTTATATGGTAATGCCTACTGGATAAGCTGACTGTCTGAGATGCTTTTGAACTGTGTTCTGTCTTGGTTTTAAATTTCGTGGAGTTTACTAGTAAAAACTTTTTGTAAAACGCCAACTTCCACGTGCATGTGCTATCTTCTCATGTGCCTGGCTAGTCGCTGTTGTAGGGCGCACTGAATTGCAACACTGTCCTGCCAATTGTGGTAATGCCTATTTAAATAACTGTTTCTTTTATACTTTGGCACTGCTTTAAGAGAGCGCTGCCTAAACGGTAGTGCCTATTGATAGAACTCAGTGTCTAAGACGACATTGTACTCTTTTAAATGTTGATGGTAGTGCCTATTTGTAAACCCGTTTGTGTAATTAAGTTTTGTACTGATTTAAACGAGCGCTACCTATTTGGTAGTATCTACTGGTAAATTGGGTGTTTGAGACACTTTTGCACTATTTTAAATGTACTCTGCTAACGCCAACTCCCTTGCATTATAAACCTATACTAGCAGCTCTTGTATATCTCTCTGCCTGCATCAGTAACATAGTCGCTTAACTAGGACTATACATTATAAATCTGTATTAGAAACCCTTGCCTAACATTTGGCCCACATTAGTAATCTTGATAAGCGAATGCAATACCTTCCTCTGCGAATGCATTTTTTGTAATTAAGAGTGTAGTTGCTTATATTTGTCCTGGTGAATTATAAACAGTTGCCTTTAATTGATACAATCCATCAGGCAAGGCGATTACTTTTTAATTCATTATTATTGCAATCTGTTGAATAAGCTTATCACTCATGCCTGATATCTGCCTACTACCACTACTAGGAGATAAGGTGTTTTATCATATTACATAACTATTAATTCTCTCTCAACTTTTTTCTCCTGTCTCCAGCTTTTTTGCCCTGCATTCCCCTTGGGACTTTGCCTGGGTGGACACCTACACCCAACTAAAGTAACTAAACTCATCAAATTGTTCAAGCAATATAACTACTCTGCTGCCTCAACCCCCTTTCTGGAAACTGAACCAAGAGTCTCCCAGAAGATTATAAGGAAGTATGTGCATCTCCTGCTAACTTATACTTCTGTATTTCTTAACCCCTGCTTGCTATCTCAGTACGCTCCGTGCCAGGAAAGCTAGCAGCCTAAACCCCTCTTATTTCTGCCTCTCCGATCTCGCCCTCATCTAGCTCCCTGAGTTACACTAGCTCCCTTCCCCCTTCAGTCCAATTTAGTCCATAGACTGCCCTGGTGGGCTAAGTGCACTTCAGCATTTGTCCACTAGATGGCATCCCCTCCCCACTGTTATTGACTTAAATTAACTCACTTCTTGTATTCTCTTAGGTTTTACATTCATTTCTCACTTTCTCTCCTATAACTTATATCCCACTCTACCTATTACACCCAGGTCCCCTCTACTTACCCTTCTACAACTTACCCCCCTGCAAACAATGCTCCACTGATTGGCTCTCGATCTTCTCCTGGTTTCTTCCTGCTCCGTTCGCCCTTCGGGCTCACTCCGCTCCCCTACCCTGCCCCCAAATTCCACCCGCCCCTAGCACCTCTACCTATATCCCTCTTGTAACCACACCCACTTCCATTCTACACCAATCAGTCTCCAATACTCTAGAAACACCCTTTACCTTCTCCCACCCAAATTAATTTCATTCAACTCTCCAAAAATATCTCACCCAGACTATAAGTCTCCATTCTCCCTCTAACACCCACTCCCAAAACCTTACCCCCTCCAACCCTACATAACTCTATACTCCCCCACTACTAATTAGGCATTTACCAGCTTATTTTTATAAAATAATCTCTTACATACATATATAATACTACTACAACATTACACCACTAAGCAACCTTATTCAACATGCTCTAAAAACCTTCATCCATCTCCATTTTACTACTACTACTTCTTAAATTTTCCTATCTTCACTACTTCACCCAACCCACTACTTCCTACCATTCACAATTCTTCCATGTACCCAACCACCTTATTTCCCCTCCCTCACACTCACACTCACCTATTTCTCCCCATCTATATCCTTAAAAACCTCCTATTTTTCCCATACAAACTCATCACCTCTCAGAAATACTCTATCCCCATAGCAACCAGGAACTCCTTCATAATCACAATAGAACCCAATCCTTTTACTAAACTGCTCAATTACCTCTCTAACCCAATCCTTCATCTGAGTACCAGTCTTTTAAATGGTGATATCCATCCCAACCCTGCCCCCCCCCCACCTCAACCACTATACACAAGCCTATATTACTTACTTCTTTAAACTCCCAAAGTATAGTTAACAAAGTCCCAACCCTCCATGCCTGGCTCATGCATAATAAACCTGACATCCTATCTATCTCAGAAACATGGTTAAAACCCTATATAAAAGACTCTGAAATAATTCCACCTAACTATTCTATCATTAGAAAAGACAGGTCCCACAAAAAAGGTGGAGGAGTAGCTCTCCGATATTCATCCTCCTTATTAGTTACTCCCTATAACAAACCTATTCCACACTTTAACAACGCCGAACTACTCCTCACTCTCCTTCAAGTAAACAAACACAAACACATATGGCTAGCATCCCTCTACATCCCCCCAGGGGATAATATTTCCACACTTGAAGATATCTTCTCCTGGCTCTCCAATAACATTAGCAATGAAACCATAATCTTAGAAGACATGAACATTAACTGGGCCTCCATTCAGTCTCCAACTAACTGTCTTAACACCAACCTCTATAATTTTTCCCAGCTAATCAACTCTGTAACATGCCCCTCAATAAACCTCTCTAGCGGCAGTATTCTAGATTGGATTCTAGTCTCACATCCCCACTATTATTCTGACAGTGGCACTCTTCCTGACCCCCTAAGTGATCATATACCCATCTTCACTCACCGACTCCCCTCTATCCCATATCGCACCCATAATTATATTACTACCTGTAACCATAAAAACTTTAACCCAACAACCTTTTCAAACTCTCTAAAAGCAATAAACTGGAATTGTCTAAAAACATTATCCTTAGATAATGCAGTTGCCCACTTCAGCTCAACATTCTTAAAACTACTAGACTCTCACGCCCCTTTAAGGACAAAGAGAATAAAAACTAATTCCGCCCCTTGGCTTACCAAAAACACGCTAGCAACCATGCACCATAGAGATAAAGCCTGGGCACTCTATCAGAAAAACAAGACCCCCCGACTCCACAATGAATACAAAACACTTCTAAATAAAGTAAAAAAGCTTATTATTTCTGATCGACAAAATTACTTCTCTACACTCCAAAACAATAATAAAACAAACCCTCAGAAATTCTGGAAAGGTATCTCTACTCTCCTTAAGCCCAGCAAACCACTCACCCCCACCCCAGACCCAAATGCTTCAGAATTAGACTTAGCTACCCAATTTAACTCCTTTTTCATTGAATCCATTGCCAAACTAACCTCCTCATTCTCTAGTACCACCTCATTCTCTAATACACCCCCACCCTCCCCTAGCAACAATCTACCCTGCACTGCTGCTCCTCCCTCATTCCCATCTACTAACTCTCTACCCTCTACCTCTTCTCCTACTCTAACTTCCACATCATCTTCACCACCCTCTAATACTCCCTCTCCCCACTCTCCTCTATTCTCATTAAAACCTATACCTACTTCTACTATAAAGAAACTCCTTCAGAAATTGAAGCCATGCACTAACGCACCTGATAACATCCCTTCTTACTTTCTAAACATAGCTGCTGAAGCAATTGCCTATCCCATAAGCATTTTAATCAACCGCTCCATCCAAGAATGTACAGTACCCCAAATCTGGAAACAAGCCTTTATCATACCTCTGCATAAAGGTGGCAACAATAACAATGTCACTAACTTCCGACCCATTGCTATCCTGTCTCCTATTTCCAAACTTCTAGAAAAGTGTGTCCAACTTCAACTCTTACCACATCTCTTAGATAATAACCTTCTAACTCCCACACAACATGGATTCAGACCAAATCATAACACCATGACAGCCCTCCTCTCCTTTCTTGAAACTGTAAATAAAGCTTGTGACTCTGGCCTAATTGTTTCTACCCTACTACTTGACCTCTCTAAGGCCTTTGACACTATCTCACACAGCCTGCTCTTAACTAAACTCTGAAAACTTAACCTATCTCCCTCCTCTTTGAACTGGTTCTCCAGCTACTTATCCAATAGATACCAAGCAGAAAAATGGAAAAAGACAACCTCCTCATTTCTTAATACCCCCACCGGAGTTCCCCAAGGCTCCATACTAGGTCCCCTTCTCTTCAATATATTTATTAATGATTTCCGCAAATCTGTTCCATTCTCAAACATCATCCAATATGCAGATGATTCTACCATTATCTGCTGTGCCACATCTACCCCCATACTCCTAAAGCTTACGCAAGAAGCTTGTTCAATCACTGAGCAATGGATGAAAATAAACCACCTAGCACTCAAAACTAAATTAATGGTATTTACCCCCTCTAAAGTTACTCCTTTCGATATAAACACATTCTCGATCACTACTCAAAATAACTCACTTCTGGAACTGGTGTCAGAAGCCAAGTTACTTGGGGTCCAAATTGACAGCCAGCTTAATTTCAACTCCCATCTACAATTAAATATCAAAAAAAAAATCAAAAACTAGGTATGCTCTACCAACATAATCAGTACCTTACAACCACCTCTAAAATCACTCTCTTTACATCCTTTCTTATCCCCTCCCCTCTCTCTGGAGCTCCACTCCTAACTAATCTTCAGTCCTCTCTAAAAAACAACTTTCCTCTTGCTACAACAAAATCGCCAAGTTCGCTAACAGCCATAGGTCCTATACCCACCACTGTTCCTCTTTCCAAAAACTAAAATGGCTAGAACTACCCAATTATCTCACCTATACTCAGCTAACTCTTGCCCACAAGCTCATTTTCAACCCCTCTCTCTGTCCCTCCCTCCCTCTCTTCTGCCTTTAAGATGAACCTACCTGATAGAATTTTAAGGTCAAACAATCAAAATCTATTAGAAGTGCATGATCCAACTCGTCCCCCAGGCAAAAACCTACTATCTTATAACCTAGCTCGTCTTTGGAACTCACTACCACCATCCATTCGCACCACCTCTAACCATTATATGTTCAAAAAATCTCTTCAAGTACATCTAGTGTCCCAGTGGGAATGCTCTTGCTCCCACCCCTCATAACTAATAATGGCAATTTTCATCTTCCTTCTCTCTCATGTTTACTCCAGCAATTTTTCCTTATTATTTCCCATAACTCACATTATTATTCCCATGGTATCTGCAAAGAATGTACTTGACTGCACCTATTAAGTTTATGCTTCTTACGTAATAACTACTCTGTATCACTCTGCAATATTACTTTTCATAGCCTATAACACCTCCAAGTTTGTATAATTATCATTAGTAATCAACTGTATATACCTAGTCTGTATTGTTTTAAATGTTTCCTGTACCTTTGAAATTAATTACTTGTATCTTTTACATTTGTATAATTATCATTAGTAATCTACTGTATGTACTTAGTCTGTTTGTTTTTGGAGCTTTTCTCCCCAGGACTGCATTGAAAACGGGTTCATTTTGGCCCAATGGACTATCCTGGTAAACCAACTGCAAATAAATAAATAAATAAATACAAATAAATAAATAAATCATAATTATGTATTTATGCAGTTTTACATTTTTTTTTAATTACTGTTTGCATGCCACAGCACAGAACACCACAGAGCCGAGCGGCACTCATACATGCATGGCGGATAGTTGCTAGACATCTAAAAACAGAAACTGGATGTAATTAATTATGTGTGTCTGGGTTTATTTAAGCACATTTGTGTGGATCGCTGTAGTGCTTAACAATGCTAACAGGTAGCCCAGTAGTATATGTGAAGGTATACTAGTATCATAATATCAAGGAAGCTAAATGGGGAGAGATACAGCGTAATGTTTAGTAGGTCCTGGGTTCGAGTCTGTAGCAATAATAAGATGTCTATAAATCAATTTATTATGTATGTTTAATTTTAAAGGCAAATTTGTGAAATATGGCACTGCTGCGCTGGGCTGAGCATTGCTTAAAAATACTAATGACTACTTTTGTTTGCTCAGTGCTAAGCTGACTAAACCCAAGATTGTGAGAGTTTTCACACTGCTTAGCTGAGCTTAGCTGGTTTGCACGCTGCTATGCAATGCAGTGCTTTTTTGAATGTTGCTCAGTGACATGTAAGGATGGGAAAACAGCCAATATTAAGCACAATAGGTTGGAATTCTACAATACTCTTTGGAGTCTTATCTACTGTGGATATGGCAGGTGTGCTGGTGAAGGTGAGCATTTTCAGAGATGGGGTTCAGGAGTCCAGGGTCTTTGTTGTGTTACTGGTTAAAAATCATTAACCCAGGCTGTTGCAGGGTTGTTTCCAGGGCTCAGCGTGTAAGACAGAGGTCTGTGACCAGTTGGCCAGGGAACTTACCAGTTTTACTGGCATTCTTCACACAGGTGAGTAGTGTCATCACCATTATGATGACTGAAAAGGAGAAAGAGGGAAAACTTGGACACCTGGGTCCAAGAAGCTAGAGCAGGGAATGCCCCACAAATATGTAAGCATTTTTTCCTCTGTTTTACCAATATGCAAGCTGAATGTCTGCAAAACTGGTATGCATAATGGTGTGCTTCTCTCCCAGCAGTTGCAGCTGATAGGGCTTGCAGTGCTGACTACCATGCTGAGTCCATGGCCAGGTTGCACCGTGAGTGTGGTATGTATGGATTTATTATGCTAATTGTTGTGCAATAAGCAAGACAGAGTAAAGCATTTACTGCAATAAAGTATACACCATAAAAATTGTAGTGCAATAAATGGGCAAGTAGAGTTGTAGTACAATAAATGGGCAATAACAACTATATTACAATAAACAATAAACAATACCAATAACAGTAAGCAAAATGGTGTACAGCAGGATTGTGTTGTCATAACTATTGCTGTAGAGCTGTATGCATTACTTGTCTATGGTAAGGTTGCTGCAGTCAAGTGCAACACTGTAATAGCTGCAGAATGCAGAAGTAATGGCCTGCAAACTGTATTGTTTAACTCATAGTATGTACCAAGGCTGTCTCCAGGACAATATCAGTCACATAATGCTCTCTGTTCCTCCTACTTCAGGTAATAAAGGTATATGGCTGATGTAGCCCATTCTATGGGCAGATATCATGTGGACTTCACAGACATTTATAAGCAATATCAATAAACCGGGAAAAGCCAAAAGACACAAACAAACATCAATAAAGTGTTAAGCAGCATTGTTAATTCCTACAGAAATCTGATTTAATAAATGCATTATGGCTATATGCCATGTATGTGTGTTCTACTGTCACTGCAGTCAAGTATACCACTATAATAGTTTTGGGATGCAAAATGAATTCAGTCACATAATCCTGCCTTTTTCTTCCACTCCAGGAACAAAAGGTATATGGGTGTGGTAGCCCATGTTATGAACAGATAAGTCTGTGGTTACATTTCACAGACCTTATCAGCAATACCAATAAAGTGCTAAGCATTAATAGTTGATTCCTAAAGAGATTTGTTTCAATATATGCTGTATGGCTATATGCCATGCATGTGTGTTCTACTGTCACTGCAGTCAAGCATAGCACTATAATAGTTCTAGAATGCAAAATGGATTCAGACACATAATGCTCTCTTTTTCTCCCACTCCAGGGACAAATGGCATATGGTTGAGGTAGCCCATGTTATGAGCATATATGATTGTGCTAACATTTCACAGACAGTTATCAGCAATGCCAATAAAGTTATTTTTTTTGCAGATGCTCCGTGCAGTCACAGCTATAGAGTTCTATTCCCATGCCTACCAACTAAGGCATGATGGATGTCTAGATTATGTACTGTACACAAACATGCCTCTCAGGTGTCATGATTTCATGTAATGTAATTAAAACTGTCTAATCCATCTGTCACAGGATTACCAGAAAAATGATTGCCTGTAATTATTTGGTATTACCAAATCTGATTACAGAACACCTTGGTAGTTATAGAAGTCCACATTGTGTGAAAGTGTTCGATGTAGCAGTGTACCTGCATTTGTTATTGCTTGATTCATACTGACCCATGCTAACAGCTTGAGAGGTATGTGCATACTGCATCAGCTATAGGAGAATTGTAGTCACTGTACTCAGAACTGACACAATATGCCTGTAGAGTATTTAGTAGTAGTGTTTTCAGGGATATAGTCTGTATTGTCAGTAATGGATTGTTTCTGTCCCTCTCTCTCACCTCATCCCTTATCTTCATTTATTTATTATTATTATTTATTATTAGGATTTAATATTAACATATGTTGTTTAACTATACTTTTGCAAAATGTGATGTAATATTGTTATGTGTTATTATGATTCACTATTAACATACTTTGTAAAACTATTTTGTTGCCCTTATGGTTTACTTGTTACTGACATGCTGTTACCATACTGACTTTACTGTTGTGTCACACATACTATACATTAATATGTATTTGTATGAATTAAAATGATGTTCCATTCTGTCAATACTAACAATGGTTTGGTTATTACTATCCTTAACTTATTGCTATACCTTTATCACCACAGCACGTCAAGGTAGGCCTTGCCTAAACCGGCCATGGCAACTGGGTTCCAGCATGTCTGGGACCCAGACCAGTAGTGCTCTCTCTCTGCTACCCCTGCACTACCTGTGGCTTTAGGTAGTACCACCCCATGGGATGGGGCCTGGCCCCCCTCTGAGAGTGGTGGTGGAGTACTTGTTGTCACCCGGGATGAGATGCTGGTCTTGGCGCGCAGTATAGTCTACCATGGGTTTGGCCACCTCCTGTGCCAGATTGAGGGCATGCTGGTCAACCTGGTGGGGCAGACTCACCCTGGTGCCCAGTCTCCAGCACTGCCACCCTTGAGGCAGTGAGGGAGCAGTGCCAACCGTCCCATGGGTGTGGATAGAAGTCATGCTGCTGCCATCTGGAGACACTTGGGACTTGGATTCCACAACACCCTCCCTATCCAATATATTTAGCCCCCTCATGTGTCACACACTGCCCCTGTCTGCTGTCTTGTCTGTTTTGTCTGTCTGCAAATGCATTCTCACCTACCCAACTTATATCTCCCACACATACCTATGTCACCTAAAAAGGATGGGCACCTGTACCAAAAATAATCGGCCCATACATAGCTCTCCATTTCACACGTGTCCACTGGACACACGTAATTTGGTGCAATTGGCTTGACAATGCAGTTATGTTGTCCTCCACCACTCTCTCTGGGGTTGAGAGTTCACAGTCATGTACAAATTCTGTCAAAGTGCACAGTTGCTGTACAAGAAATGGATAAATATGGTTCTATTCTACACCCTTTCTGCACAACCCTACTTGCCTTGCACTGTATTTTCCCCCGATTGCACCCCATTTCACCACTTTTCTATCTCCCCATTTTTCTTTTCTTTATATTTTTTAGCGGGTTGCTGTGCAATGTGTCATGTGCAGCTTCCCTAAGCTCAGCTAAATAGAACTACATCGATTATATGTGTTTACAAACTTATAATACACACATATAAAATAAACGCCTATCCCATATTTTGAACCGAAGACAATTGCACCTGCAGATCACTGCATTAACCTGCCATGCCACACAACTCTTACTTAAAACAGGCCAGTTAAAGTCATTAAGCATCTTTCAGCGGAACTGCGCGCTGTGTCACACAAGCTCGATTAAAATGCAATTAAAGTAAAAATATTAAAATTAGGAGTGTATCTTGAACTCTGGTGTATAGTACACCACTAGAAACCCAAACACAGAATAATGGATGTAAGTGAGGCCTGTGATAGCAGATGTAGAAAGACACATGCTAAGGCATTAATGGCAAAATACATGTTCAGCTGGGAACCTGGTGCACACATACATCTATATAAAGCCATGTACATACTGATGGATGTAGAAAATATATGATACAGCCTGAATGTGTGCACATATGTCTTGCGAATAGACTTTCTGCTGCTGTAACTCAGTAGATCAGTCTGTTATTGCTTTGCAAATGATACATTTTGCCACATACAGTCCTGGGTTCAAATCCAGTGGTGTGTAAAAGTGAATTTACAGTATTGTGAAGGCAGTAATTAATGACTGAGTCATGCACTCTTTATCCACACAATGCATTTCAAATGACATGTCTGCTTTTCAATGATGGAGGTCACAGGCCTGAAGGTAGGAACACACTTCACATATCCATATAGCAACACTTATATGTGCATATAGTGTCACGTTATGCATTAATATGAACTCACATAGAATGTCACCCAAGTACTGCAAATGAGGGCCACTAATATTAGAGTTCACCACACAATCCTTCCAAAGTCACTGTGCAGATTATCACAGCTGCACAGCTAACATACACATTGGAAGTCTCTACTTGTAACAAGGCCTGCCCTCATACACGCTGCAAATTACTACCAGACTGTAACACATGGCCTGGCAGTTGCCCAAATGGTGGACATATTCTTATATTTATACCCCATCTTACCCAAGGACACACCAAATATGTTGCCTAGTACTCTGTTAGTGATACCGTTGCCTACTTCTATTAGTGATACCATTGCCTAACATACTTACCTTAAACACATGCCTTATTTGGAATGAAAAGGGTAGCCTCACTCTGGGTCTACTTCTACAACAAGGCTGACATAGCTCCCACAGTTACTTCTACAGGCTGTTGTCCTCCAAAGTGTTCAAACACTTTGCCTATGTCTATTACCAGCAGCAGCAGCTACAGTCTGTAGCACACACATCACTATAGTAAGGTTTCTGCTACAGATCTAGCCTCTGCATCAACGTATTCTCCTCATCCCATTAATGTCTAGTGCATCATATGAGAAAGGGTCCCTAAACTACATGAAGGCCTTATATACTGGACAGTGGTTGCATGCCACTGGCTCATGATAGTGCAAATCAGCTGCATTAGCTGCAATTAGCATTTCAGACCCACAGATTGGTTTAGAGGCAATCACCTGCTGATATGAAGTATGCTTAAAAGGCAAGTAGCTGGCTATGTGGGGCCAGTCTGTATGAGATTTTCCTCACACAGAGCACACCTTTGTGATAGTTTTGCTATCACCCCATATCAGCAGAAGAGTACTGCACTCCATCAGGTATGCAACTGATTTTGTGTACAACAGGATGCAGATGGCTGAATACACATATGGGTAATAGGAAATACAGCATTAAGCCTGTTGGACACCTGTGATAATAACATGTAATTGAGTTCTTGCTGTCTTACACATACACAGGATGTACTATACATCAAGGGTGCATTGTCTGTTGTCATTGTGGCATACTGGTCTTGTTGGACTGTCCCTTTATAGTGGTTGTAATAGCACACTGCTAATTGTGTGGCACTGTTGCTATGATGTATTATCAGGGGGTTGCCCATAGGAGACACACCACAGCAGACCCGCGTGTTGGGTGTATTATCATAGAGCAGCATCTGTCATGGCACACACAGGAATACCTGACTATTACTCTATCTCAGTTGAATCCACACACTTAGTATGTTTTAACACTGCAGAGTATGATGTATGTGAGCAAACAGTGGATAGTGCCAGCCATATTGTCCTTGCTGTATCTCTACATAGTGTACTTCCATGCATGTAATCCTGTAATGAGGTCCCCTTTTTTTTGTGTTTCAGGAATCAAGCATCATAGACACCATGCACCCTTCTCTGATGCAGAAAATAAAATTATACTAAGGCAGCATCATCACATCCTACTGTCCAAGGGGAGGCAAAACACGGAACAGCAGGCTGCATTGTGGGCAGACCTTGTCTGTGATGTGAATGACATGGGCCATCAGAGCAGGACATATGAGCAGGTTCAACACCATGCAAAAGACATTATCAATGCTGCA
Source organism: Protopterus annectens (assembly GCF_019279795.1). Taxonomy (NCBI): domain Eukaryota; kingdom Metazoa; phylum Chordata; order Ceratodontiformes; family Protopteridae; genus Protopterus; species Protopterus annectens. Next base: position 1,280,855,225 of record NC_056744.1, on the reverse strand, counting down.
CAACAAAGGGCAGCAGATGTAGCCAGGGATCATGCCATCATCAGTGGAGGGCCTCCAGTGGAACAACCACTCACAGCCACTGAGGTATTATTGGTGAACCTAGGTACACATGACAGCTCCCAGGCATCCATCACACCATACATCATGGTGGTGGGTGCCACAGTTTCCACTGCACAGGAGCATGCAGGTAGGCTTACTGTGATCAGCATTGTAATTATGTAGCAGTCAGTATGTCAGGCTGTACATACTTTTACATGGGTGTCAGATCTTAGGTCTGGGGGGGGTAACTCATTTGTACACTCATTCTCAGAATGTGACCAATACAAGTAACACAGTGGTACTGTACATGTGGGATATATGGATGTATTACCTTGTTGTGCTGCAACATGCATTGGTACTGACATTACCTCAACATAAACTTTTCACAGGTCCATGAGGTAGTGGCCAAGGCCATGGTCCTGCTCCTGGTAAGCATGCCACTCTTTTGTTAATGAACATTTATATTCTATTAAAGTTAAGGGCCAAAATAATGCCCTATTTAAACATAATGTTGTGTGTAAACAAGATGGAATGTTTTTATTTTCCAGTCTGGAACAGGTACATAAGGATCTTAGAGGGGGTAATCACAGCAGTATAGTTGAGCAAGTAGAAACACTTTGGCAGTGACAGTTAAGAAAATATAAGCCTCTTGGTTTAAATGAGACATTTATTCTAAAATGCCTTTTAAAACACAAAAGGTTGAAAGGACATTGAATTAGGCAGTGAAACGTATTTCAAAATGTTTGTTAAGATAGGTGTACTGGGTTTTTGTGTGTCAATTTATCAAGTATGGTGTCATAATATTGCTTAATTAAAAGGTAAATTGTACTGGTCATGTTTTACTTGATTTATTTGAAGTGATTGTTATAAAGGTCTTGAGTTGAATGTGTATTTTGTTGTGAGGAAGTCAAAAGCAGAGAGGAAAAAGTTGATCACTAATCCAGTTGTAGGTCTTTGTTATTATGAGTATTGGTGGATTTTTCATACACAGTAGTGAAGGTATTCATGTACTGTTTTTTTCTTTCTTATCACAGGTGACCAGAGGGTTGATCAGTGTTGTCTCTTCAGACTCTGATGATGATGGTGGCCACAGTGAGGCACAGGTGGGGGTGCTGGGGGCTGAATCTGTCCCAAAGGTAGACATCCCTCTTCTGCCTCCATTGTCAACACACACAGTCAGTATGCCCACACATACACTGTCCCTAAAGTCTGTAGATATTGGAAAGACGGTTGGGGACATTGAACAAGAAAGTGTAGCAACTATGGCTCCATTAGGTATAGACACTGGCCATAACCAGAGAACTGGCAAGGTCCTACACAGACAGATTTACAGGGGTGCTTGTAGGATGCCTGCTGTCTGTCCACACCTTGTTGCAGGTGTCACTCATCGCATGGTTTGGGCCATCATGGCGGCACAGGAACATTCTGAATGGAACACCAGATGTATGCTTATGGATGCAGCACAGTCTGACATCCATGACTCCTTCCACCACTTTGGTGATACCCTGGATCGGTTGACAGATGCAGTGGACAGAAGGTGGGCTGAGACAGTGTCTGTCTTGGACCACACATTGTCTATACTGAAACATGTGGTTGGAGTTGAGCATCGAACATGCGGATGTAGGTCAGCAACCCCATCTGCTGAGAGTCCACATGGCCATGCACAATCATGCTCCTGTAGTAGCAGTACATCCAGCTCTGCAGAGTGGAGTGTGCTGTCCACACTACAACATGGCAGGCCATGGGCCCGTGGTCCTGGGCATTTCCATAGGGGACATGGTCCCAGCAGACAGCAGTCACTGTCAATTACTAGCACTGCTTCTGACCTTTGACATGGAGGTGCCAGTGCAACTCCTGGCAGAGCCAGTTCCTGTGTTCAGGGCCAGAGATGGTGAACTGTCAACTCTACCATGTATGGTCCAAAGTTGTCCAACATACACACATATAGGGCTAGCACTGAGCTTGACTGTGTACATGCACATACTCACACACCACTGTCAAATGCAGGTCACCTAGAGGCACACACAGCACCTTTCCATGCTCCATCTTACCCGCTTCCCTTCCTGACTCACACACATACTGTCATTCATTTGGGTCAGCCTAGGCATTCTGCATCCCCACCCAGCACCCTGTGCAAGTGGTGATACCTGTGCCACATCTCTGTCATACTCGCCATCGATGCAGGGAGATGAAGCTATGTGTCTGATGCGCAGGGAGACTATATTAGTTAACATGTATCTGTGTAATGCAGTGTTGTTTTGCCATGCCACTTGCAGTGGTTAACAACAGATACTGTATGCTGGCATTTGCCAAAAGTACCCCACAAACTTTGGTGTACATTATGTTGTATGATGTTGCAATGGCTGTATACTTACATGATGACAGGTGTGTCATGGACCTGGTTAAGCTTCTATTTCAGGGGTCTGTTGGGATAATCTATGGATACATGGCAGCAAAGAAGCAGCACAGGATGGCATGTCAGCACAGCAGAAATATGTCTTCAGCAATGTACAGCACTATAAATGCATGGCTTCATAGGTCCATATGTGTATAACAGACCAACAAAGACAATGGCAGCATTCATGCATCCCTAATCTGTGAACAGGTCTACTACCCTTGATAAGTGTCACCAGGGTTTGGGGAACTCACACATCTACAAGCTGTGGTGATGGTGATGACTGATCTACAAATATCCAGTGTCCAGTGCAGACAGTTGCCCAACACCAGTCATGATTGTCATGCTCTGCATCCCAGTGTGGAACCTGCATGTGTGTCACAGCAGATGTGTACTTCACGTATATGGGGGACCTGTTTCATGCAGAGTGTACTTTCTGTGTCACATACCTGTCTCTCCAGCATGTACTATGTATACCACAGTGGTGTTGTAGTTGTGTAAAACAGGTGAGACATATGTTAGTCCTGTCATGGATATGTAAGAGGTATACAGTGGAATCCGACACCTCCCTGTATGGAGCCAGACAAATTCCATCCAAAGCATTTAGGAGACAGACTACACATGTACAGTCATAGGACATGTTAACTCTGGACTCCATATGACATGTTATCTACGATGTGTATCGTTGTACCATGGAACCTGTCTGGCAGCTACAGTTGTACAATATGCCTGTGTAGTGACACAGCAAGGGCACCATTGCACACCATGATAGCCGTGATGACTGCCACATTCAGTATAGCAGTGACAGTCTGGGATTTACATCCCAAACCTGTCAGTGTAGGGTGTACAACAGTGAATACATCCCCACATCTTACAGACTAGTGAGAGTCAAAGGCTACATTAATATCTGTGTCCATAACTCCATGTGAAATGGCTCAACTGTGTGCAGTGTACAGAATCTACAATGTTATGCAGGGTTGGATGATGTCTGATAGGATAGTATTGTGCAGTCATTGGCAGTTACTCTTTGTCAGTGGCTCAAAGTACAACTGACTGTGTCTTAGTCCATCCTGGATATCTCTTGGTTCTGTGTGATAGTCTGCATATTGGGAGCTGTCACAATCACCTTGCTAATGTACTCAGTCATAGGTCACTGGCACTGGCTGTGACTGTAGCAAGGGAATAGATAGACAGGGTACATCAATAATGGAGGATGGTGAACCCCACTGGTGACTGGCATCATTGCAGTGCAACCTTCTTATCCACCAGCTGACATAACACATTGTACATGATGTCCACAGTTTCCAGCAAGGCCTGCTTGCCTAATATTCTCATACACCTTGTCAGGGCATGGTTGGTGGAGTGAGACATATGTCCGACATACATTGCATAGGATAACACTCTATGGGCTCTGCCAGTTACAGCTGATAGGCATGATCTGGCCTTGAGCAAACGTAACAGTGTTTGGTCCAGTGTCACTAGGTGAATGACAGTGTGTATCCATGCTAACTGCTGTCATGGAATTTCATGTGACAAGACTCAAATCCTGGGACACCACTTGGCACTACTTGTTAGTTGTCCTCCGTACAAGTAAGTGCTGCAGTTACTTCCAATGTGTTGCCAGAAGAGAGTCATGCAAGATGTCTGTACAGAGGACAGATAAACACATTAGGGAAGTGTAATATGTACACACTGTGTTGCTTAGTTGTGCTGTGGATCACTTGCCCAGAAGATGGTCCAGATCCTTATCTACAATGCGCTACAGCATTGCTGTGGCAGCCCCACAGGGGGAACCAACGTAGTGCATCAAGTGTTTAAAAATATGGGTGACCTGTACAGCCACCCCCAATGTGAGCTCCTCTCTGGTGGGATCTGGCAACAGATCAGTCTCCTTAGAACTACTGGTATGTACCCCCCCTTGCAGACAATACAGACATATATGTCAAGACAACCATGTATTACCTCCTATGGGATGGTTGACATAGCGTGACTGCAACCCCCCTTCAGATCTGACAGGCAAGTATGCTGAGCTCTGCACCCATGCATTATGTCAGCGGCATTACAATGGCAAGAACTTGGCTGTACATGACAGGAGGGATATAGGCTCATCATGCCTCAGCAAACCTGACTGGTGGACAACTGCCATTAGCAGGCTGTACAGTAACAGGTGAACAGTGCTGTGTGACAGTTCAGATGGGGGTGACCTCCCCTTTTTACATGGAGGCACTACCTCCTCAGCTAAAAGAAGAACATAGTGTTGTGATATTGAGTAGATATGGTAAGTGACAAAAGTAGCCACCCATGCAAAGCTGAATCACAATGCACAGTGTAGTTACATATGTAACCTCAAAGGACAGGCCCAGATTGTCGGTGACCTCATACATCATGATGCCACATAAGGATGGATCTGGACTCATACCTGACCTGTACACCCACACTGAGTTAACTACACTCCCTTGTCCCCCACCACATGTGACACATAACATTTCTACAACCTGTCCCATAACTTCCATATTTACAGAGCAGTTTCTAACTAGCCTGTCAGTGGAGGATACACAGCATCTATTGCACATGCTAGCATTCCAGGCTGCAGCCCACGTTTGATCTGACAAGGATTAATATCACCATTGGGACACACTTGCAATCAGCTAACAGTACTGGCTGCACACCAGATGAGTGGACAGTGACAACTGTTACACCCTTGCACAGAGATGGTGCATCCACTGACTGACATAACTGCCCACCTCTTTGTCTGAGTATCCATATCTGTATGGCTGTAGGAGCAGTCATCACGGAGCTAATCAGCACACATATGTGTGTTCTACACACAGTTGACTATATACAGTTTGGATGTGTGACAGGGGGAGCATGACTGTTACACATGATGGACATTTCTGAGGCAGTGACCATGGACCTGGGTGAGGGTACATCAGGGCATACAACCCTCCTAGACTCAGCCCAGCCATCTAACTATATCTCCCACTCAGGCAGCATTTACAAATCACCCACTTTGGCATTCACAATAAAATCATTGTAGGGGACATTGAGTGGTCCATTGCTGGCACACATAAGCAACATAGGGGCATCCACCTCCAATAGCTGATCTGCCGGTAGCAGTGCTCAACAGGGCTCAGTCCTGGGTCCTCTACTGCTTGGAATCCATTCAACCACAATACACATGACTACTGAATGACTGTGGCTAACAATGTTGGCTGATGCCTACAAATTGTGAGCACTCATAGAGTCTCTGTAGTATGTCACTATCCTGCAAGAAGGTATTGCGAACACATGCCAGTTGACATTGCAATGGCCATAAACTCCATGCAAATATTGCATACATATATATATATATATATATATATATATATATATATATATATATATATATAGTATCAGTTCCATCAGTTAGACTTTGTACCTGGTAAGTAGTTCATCAGTCACAACATGTTATGTACATAGTCAGGGGTGAACGAACTGGGAACAAAAACCTGGCCACACAGGCTTACATGTGATGTGCCTCTGATAATCCTGTCTCTACAGTGGTACAGGAGAAATCATATGACATGGCTGAGGCCACAGTCACCTATACATGACATGCTCATAACCTCCAAGTACTCTTCCCTCAGCATGCCAATATCTGAGTGCAATAGCCATTTGGTGATATACCTTTCTAAGCAGTACTGGCAATTGCACACAACAGTATGGTCCACTCACAAGGTCACTTCATGTCTCCAGTATGTGTTCGATGTGGATAGTCTGCAATGAGTGTTATTGTCACCTGTGACATATAGACTACACAGATGTGATCTGTGCCTTGCATACAGGGCAATCTGTGACCCTGCTTTATTGCATATGCTATCTGTAGGAGGCATTGTAGATTGATAACCCACTGTAAGGACATTAACCTTGTATGTGACATTGGTACTGCATGGTTGTTGGAGAGATTTGTCTAGCAGACTTAAACACACCCTTAAAACAGACCTCTGCCTGATGGCACACAGAGCACCTCAGTGCACCTCACCACACGACATCTGTATGAATGACTGGGCAATCATTATCTCAATACAGGGTGTCTGCATGTGTTCCTCATGGACTGGGGCAATATGTGCTGATCCTGTAACTACAGGTATAAAGATGTCTGTGATTGTGAGGGATGTATGGCCATTATGGTGGTGACATTCAAACATCCTATGGTTCCATAACATGATGTAAAATGATCTAACAGGCTCACACACAACCATGGCTACACTGAGGCTTCCAGTCACTGCATGCAGAACATGCAAAGGTACACATGTAGTGCAAGTTGGCTGTATGTAGATGAGAACACTTACCTATGTAATGGTACACACTACAGATCACAGTACATGATGCATGCTATGCACCTCATGTCTGCTAGTACTATCAGTTCAGGACATACTATGCTTGATGACATCAGCAGGCCTTGTTGTGGTCAGCACATGGGGGGCACATCACACTCTACAAATAAAATACTGCAAAACCATACCTATTTCTATTTTACCAAGTTAATCATATGTATGCCATTGGGACTCACACACGCACCATGTAGCCTGCAGTGAGATTAGAACACCTACCTATCTAATTGTACACACTGCGGATCATAGTATTTATTGCATGCACCATGGCTTAAGTCTTGATAGTACACAATCAGCTGGTAGCCATAAGGTGGATGACATCATCAGGCCTTGTGGAAGAGGGCAGTGTGGAAGCCAGCAGCAAGTTACTGGGCCAAAATGTGCACAACCATTGCAGATGGATAGCCCATGAAGGCATAGCAGCCATCTTGCAGCAGTATACACACACACTAAGTAGCCTGTAATGAGATTAGAACCTCTAGCTACCTAGTCTTACACACTATACATTACAGTATTTACTGCATGCACCACAGCTTAAGTCCTAGTATCATGTTGTCATCTGGTAGTCTTAAGGCAGATAACATCATCAGACCTTGTAGAAGAGGACAGTGTGGAAGCCAGCAGCAAGTTATAGGGCTACAAAGTGCATAACCATTGCAGCTGGATAACCCATGAGGGCATGGCAGTTATTTTGCAGGGGTATACACACACACTTACACATGCACACCAAATAGCCTGCAGTAAGATTAGAATCCTTCCTATCTAGTTGTATTCACTATAGATCACAGTACTTATTGCAAATGCCACAGACAGAGTCTGTTGTATATGTGATTGCAGGCACAGTACTTGTGCATTACACAAATTAGGCTTTTGTTGAACAGCATCTGTGGTCTGCAGAGTGACATTGCTTCATACTGTTATCTGCATCTAGAATCCTAGCAGTAGAATAACTGTTATTATCCTAGCTATGATAATACATTTACCAGTATGGCCATATGTGGCTGCTTGCAGTTAAATGGGCAAACCCAGTGGCAGCTGGTGACTTCAAATTAAAGGGGGGATGCAGGAGACAGCTGAATGAGTGGGGCCAATGGGAAGGGTTGTGGCCAACTCTAAAGCGGTGGAGCTATGCTCAAAACCACTATAACTGGAACTTTAATTAAATACGCTGCCCGGGTGCCAAACAGTCATTACGAGAGTCCAATCAAGACAAAATGAAGTGTAGACGAAAAAATATCTCAATGCATTAGCTACATGACAACTTAGCAGAACAAGTAAAAATAAAACACTGCAAAACCAACCACAAGTTCAAGCACAAAGGTCCGGTATGCAGTAACCACCAACAGGCAAAAAATAAGGTTTAAACAGCTCACAATAAGGTTCCAAAAATCCAAGTTGCTTCAAAATGATTTTATTAATGCCACAGACTGAATACACGTTTTCGTCAACCATATGACTTCGTCAGATAAATGCATGTATAATTTTCACAGGTTTAAATACTAAAACAATCAAGACAATTAACAAGTTAATAGAATAATTGCTCACATTTAAAGCCACAAGATTATATTTAAAAAGGCTATATATGTATAAAAATCCATGATAACTGAATAGTAAAACAAGACAACAGGCTCCAAGGTATGTAAATAGTACACTAAACTCATAACCCATTGTTGAACATAATAAATACATTTTGTTAAAATTTAATTTATAACTTTGGAAAATTTTGTCCAAAAATCATACATAGATAAAACAATATAGATATATAAATATGTGTATAGTATAGTAAACTTGATACCATAATTACAAAAATTATGTTTAAATACCTCAAATTCTTTCTGATTTAAGCTTTAAGTATGGTATTATAGATATAAAATCATTGAGACCTGGAAATCAGTTAGATTCTAAAAAATCTGCCAATAGGTTTCTCTATGGGACAATCTAACTTCCCAGGGTCCACCCCTAACATCTTTTGGAACAGAATCCAAAATAAAAAACAAGAAAACCGCTCCAGTACATATGGTGGTGTGCCTATAAAGTGCATTATTTGTATTGCATTTCTGTATATCATAATAATGTTCGTACACTCGTTTGCAAAGTTGTCTTTCTGTCTTGCCGACATAAAATGCCTGGCAAGACTGGCACACTGCCAAATAAATAACTCCATAGGAGTAACAATTATAAAATCTAACAGAAATAATTTTTCTATTTCTACCTTCCAGGTATACATATTCTTGGTTTAAAATATATTTACATTGGGAACACCGCCCACACCTATAGGTCCCCTTTCTGTGACCTCTCAGATGGAACTGTTGTGTATCCTGTTCCAATATTCTCTTAATATTGCAACCTTTTCTATAAACAGTTTTAAAGGTTTTATCCTTGAGGCCACTTAAATCTGTTAGGTCCTGAAAGGATTTGAATTCCCTGTCAATAATGTTGATAATATTACCAACGTTAGCGCTGTATTCAGTAATAAAAAGTAAATGACTATTGTCAAAAGCCGGGGTGGTTTTGCCCTGATGAGTCTGTACATCTAAATGCCCTTGCCCCCAAATGGGCATAAACCTGGTAGATCTTCCTTTGATGACTTCATCCTTGACAGAGTTTATCATAGACATGGGATACCCCCTCTCAAGGAACATAATAGAAAGTTTGTCACACTCAGTGTTAAACTGTGTATCCTGGGATGTCATACACGACACCCTAACAAACTGTCCTTTAATAATACCCCTCTTTTGAAACCCAGGATGGGAACTTTGAAAATGTAAATAACCGTTTGAAAAAGTGGGCTTCCGATAAACCGTAGAAGTAAACCCAGATGGACTTTTACTGAGGGTAACATCCAAATAGTTAACAGATTTTTCAGATATCTGATGGGTAAACCTTAATAATGTAGTAGTACCATTGATGTAGGAAATGAATTGATCAATAGTCTCAATAGGGCCGACCCAAAAAATACAAATATCATCCAGAAACCTTGAATAGTGAATCCAGTTGTTGACAAAGTCACTGTTGTGGACACATTTTTTCTCCCAAACTGCCATAATGATGTCTGCATATGTTGGGGCACAGTTGGCTCCCATAGATACCCCAGCGGTCTGTTGAAAGTATTCACCACCATAAAATACATAATTGTTTTTCAATACCAACTCCAACAGCCTGATAATCATATTGACATCATTATGGGTAATCCCAGGAAAATCCCATAGGGCCTCCTCCATCCATTCTAAACCTGTTTCCGTAGGTATTACGGAAAACAGGTCTACCACATCAATGGTCAAAAAGATTAAATTAGGCCTGTACAAATCATTAGTAACCTTGCGTAAAAATTCCCAGGAGTCCTTTAATAAATAGGTTTCCTTCCCCCAGGTCTGCTTAAGTTTCCAATCTAAAAATTTTGAAATAGAATGGGTTTTGGAACCCTGTGCTGCCACTATGGGTCGAAGAGGTGGGTCCTCCACACATTTGTGGACTTTAGGTACCCCAAAAATAGTGGGCACCTTAGGAAAGGTAGTTTCCAAAAAGGAATAGGTGTCAAATTCAATGACCTCCTGGTCAAGTAAGTCCTGAATGGTCAGATCAATTTTTTTGTATGAAAGATGTATCTCATTAATGAATGTCAAAGAATATTTGTTAGTGTCATACAGAATGTCACACATTTTACTTTCATACAAAATCTGACTCATAAAGACAGTACCCCCACCCTTGTCAGGTTGCATAACCCTTAGGGAATAGTTGTGTGCTAAATCATGTAGTAAATTGGATTCCTCATAACTTAAATTGTAATCAAAACTGACCTGGGATAATTCCTTACGGATTTCTTTTTCAATTCTATTTTCTAAGTTGCTAAGCTGAGGGTGTAAGGGTGGATAGAATGTGCTGGACTTCTTAAGGAATAAACTAGGAGCCACTGGACCATTACCAAACAAATGTTCAAGATTTAGTTTACGAATGAACATTTTAAGGTCTAAAATGGTATTTACTAAGTGGCTACCTCTAGTGAGAACAAATTTAAATCCCTTGGTGAGCAAGTCAAAGCAAGTATCAGTTACCGGTGCTTCACTGTAATTGTAAATGTGATAACCATTTTTACTGAATAGCTGATATGCCCCAATGTTGGTAACAGATACATCACTAATTATTGCCATTCCTGGTTCCTGTTCCTTTTCCACCCCTGAGCCCGATTTTCCCTGCCCTGCGCAAAAATCAGATATACAGGGTATGGGTGTCCCCCTTGTTGATTCCGAATGCGCTCAGATCTCCTGGGTAAAAAATCTTCACTAGACTGTGCCTGCAGGTCAATAGGAACACTGCCTTCCTCCTCCACATGTATAGGTGACGTGGGTTGATCTCTAAAAACAGGCCCTCCCCTGGACTGGGAATCATGGGAATAAGTTCCCCTAACATAAGGTGGGTTGGGGTATTGTCTACCTTCCCGGTATTCTCTAAGATCTCTATTAAGTTTGTTGTACTTCCTTTTTAATACAAGGTCACATTGTTTGTCAATATGTTTACGAACATCATGATACTTTAAATTGTAGGATTCAACTTCAAAAAATAAGTCGCTGGTAATATTCTCATTACACTTGAAAATCTGATCAGATAAAACTTTAATTTCACATTAGTTTTTCTTTATAATGGCTCTCACAATTTCAAGGCCACACCTGTCCAAAGCTTTAATAAGATCAGTGTGAAACTCACTGCCACATACAACGTTGTTTGGGTACTTGTGTACCCGTAAACCCTTGGGTACGATACATTTGTTAACACACTCAGTCAAGTACATATTGTCCAATACAAGGTTCTTGTACCTGTAAAGGGTATCCTCCAAAAAACGTAGGTTTTCCTCAAAGGAAAAGTTCTCCGTAGAATGACTCCGACTATACCCCGAAAATAAAAAAGTAGGCTTTGCATTAACCCATTATGAAAAGGGTAATGGGTCCAATGGAGTGTCAGTACGTAAACCAGGCTGATGGCAAGGTATAGAGGATCCCAAGCTGCCATCGCAAAAAACGGCAGGAGTGTTCAATAGTTCAGCTGCTTCCGTGTTGTTAGATGCTTCCGTCGCTTGCCTTTGGACCAATCCATTAGTAACAGAAGAAGCAGGGGGAGCCACGGTGGGTAATACCAACCGTGCCGCAACAGCTTTGAGTACCTCCTTTTGATCGGAGATAATAGTTTGTAAACCTAGTCCAATAGGTGTAAGTAATTGGACCAACTGGGTTAGTTGACCCATGAGCTGGGATAAATCCCCGGTGCCAGATGATACACCGGTAACGCTGCCTTCCAAGGTGGGACTGCCTGAACCAACTTCCATGACACCAAGCAGAACAAGTAAAAATGAAACGCTGCAAAACCAACCACAAGTTCAAGCACAAAGGTCCGGTATGCAGTAACCACCAACAGGCAAAAATTAAGGTTTAAACAGCTCACAATAAGGTTCCAAAAATCCAAGTTGCTTCAAAATGATTTTATTAATGCCACAGACTGAATACACGTTTTCGTCAACCATATGACTTCGTCAGATAAATGCATGCATAATTTTCACAGGTTTAAATACTAAAACAATCAAGACAATTAACAAGTTAATAGAATAATTGCTCACATTTAAAGTCACAAGATTATATTTAAAAAGGCTATATATGTATAAAAATCCATGATAACTGAATAGTAAAACAAGATGACAGGCTCCAAGGTATGTAAATAGTACACTAAACTCATAACCCATTGTTGAACATAATAAATAAATTTTGTTAAAATTTAATTTATAACTTTGGAAAATTTTGTCCAAAAATCATACATAGATAAAACAATATAGATATATAAATATGTGTATAGTATAGTAAACTTGATACCATAATTACAAAAATTATGTTAAATACCTCAAATTCTTTCTGATTTAAGCTTTAAGTATGGTATTATAGATATAAAATCATTGAGACCTGGAAATCGGTTAGATTCTAAAAAAATCTGCCAATAGGTTTCTCTATGGGACAATGTAACTTCCCAGGGTCCACCCCTAACATCTTAACATTGTCCCATAGAGAAACCTATTGGCAGATTTTTTTAGAATCTAACCGATTTCCAGGTCTCAATGATTTTATATCTATAATACCATACTTAAAGCTTAAATCAGAAAGAATTTGAGGTATTTAACATAATTTTTGTAATTATGGTATCAAGTTTACTATACTATACACATATTTATATATCTATATTGTTTTATCTATGTATGATTTTTGGACAAAATTTATTTATTATGTTCAACAATGGGTTATGAGTTTAGTGTACTATTTACATACCTTGGAGCCTGTCATCTTGTTTTACTATTCATTTATCATGGATTTTTATACATATATAGCCTTTTTAAATATAATCTTGTGGCTTTAAATGTGAGCAATTATTCTATTAACTTGTTAGTTGTCTTGATTATTTTAGTATTTAAACCTGTGAAAATTATACATGCATTTATTTGACGAAGTCATATGGTTGACGAAAACGTGTATTCAGTCTGTGGCATTAATAAAATCATTTTGAAGCAACTTGGATTTTTGGAACCTTATTGTGAGCTGTTTAAACCTTATTTTTTGCCTGTTGGTGGTTACTGCATACCGGACCTTTGTGCTTGAACTTGTGGTTGGTTTTACATGACAACTTACTTAATATCTAAATGGAAACACAGGCTGTGAGACATGAAAAAATAAATTACTTTATAAATACATTACTGGAATGCCAGTCAAAATCAAGTATAAAAAAAAAAACAAGCAGCATTCAACTCAAACTACTATTCCTTGCACTGCAGTTCTAATTATAATTTATATTCAGCTTTATAAAATTACCAAGTAACATGCTGAAAGTAGCAATCTCTGTGATACCCCCTCTTGTAAAAATGTTTCTTACCCAAAAAAGACCTGCTGCCTGACAACTATCTACTTGTTTCATGGGGAAGACATGATCAAAGTGAAAAATGAACAGCAAACAAGAAACAAGCTCAAGATAAATTTCTTAAAGGATTCCTGCACAAGTTATGCACCACACATGATAGATTGGCATTCTGTTTAGTTTATGGGTAAAGCCTGCAAAGATGACTGCAAGTCTCCAACAAAAGATGACTGCAGGTCTCCAACAAATGTAATGAGCTTCTGAAAATACTGTAATCCTGTCGTTTATTACAAATACTGTCATATGCATTTCAATACCCAAGGCTTATACATTATCTAGTTATGTAAATATTTTCTGCATGGCAACAATGAAAAGGCTTTCAATTTGTTTGTTTGTTTGTTTGTTTGTGTCTTTCAGATTTTCCTGGTTAGGGATCGCCACAGCGGAACTCCGGTCCGCTAATGATTGGCAGTAGATTTTTACGTACTGGCTTGCCGGGCCTAACGCACAACCTTCAACGAAGGAACGCCCATTCACGCATGTCACTACACAGAAAACGCTCTAAATGAAAAAGCTTTCAATGCTGATAATTATTTAACAGTATGCTTATTAAAGCTTACTTGCATCTTACAATCTCCGACAAGCTTACCTGATGGTCATTAAATCATTGCTACTTAAACACAGAGCAACAGGACACTGCGACAGCATGCATTTCTGAAGTTGAGGAGTGGCCTATCTGCCTGTAAAGTTACCTTAACAAAGGAACCAGACAATTGCATCAGGGTTAGAAAGGAGACTGCATACTGAGGAATACCAAGTTTTAAAAATTTATCTAGAGTGTCATAGATTCAAACAGCCGCAGCAATTAGCCAGTCAAGTGCAGACCTACTAATCATTCAGGCTGTTACTCCTAAGAGAAAGAGTCTATACTCAGTAACTCAGGTAAGCAGATTGACACACACACACACACACACACACACACACACACACACACACACACACACACACACACACACACACACACACACACACACACACACACACACACACACACACACACACCTTAATTTTCTTTCTGAGCAAGGGGAGAGGAATTGCCAACCTATACTTGTCAAGATTCTAGGAGATAAACTACCATACCACATAACATGCACACATCAAAAATAGGAATACAGGCTCTTGAAAAACAGTAACAGCTGGCAAAAAATCTGGGCACACACAATTATCATAAAAACCCACACACTGAATACAGTACAATGCCTTTCCTTTTCAGTAAGATTGTAAATAATAATAGAAAACACAAGCTTAAAAAGCTGAGAGTAACAAAATTATGCAAAATACAGGTACTTGTTAATGCCTTTATTGTGAGATAGATTACTGCAGAAAGATTTTATTCACAAATTTGTATGCATGTTTTTCTGACAGTTGTTTCATTTTCTAGGTGATGACAAGTCATATAATGCCTGCCAGTGGAAGCCAGGTTTAATGTAAAATTACTTACTCTGACAGTATATTTATGATTTTATGACATATACATTTGCCTTTCTAAGAAACAGGACAGTATGCATATTTGTTATGAAATGAATCTAAAGACATCAACACATAAGGACGCCATGAAATTGCAATACTAAAGTAATATTTGGAAAGTCAAAACACTTGTTGTTTCTTCATAAAATATCAGAGAAACTAGTATCAGACTTTTGCCCCTATACACTGTCAGTCAACCATGCTCATTCTAAGTCTAATGAGGCACACCTATTTTAACTGTGAAGATGGGACATAAAATGCCCAGAAATAAACAAAAAAAAGTTACAATAGTTTATTTACACAAATTCACCCAGCCCTACAAAGGTGCTTTCTTGCAGACACACAAGCACACGTGCACACACAAATACAAACAGAAACACACACATAATGGCCCTGTTAAACCAGATTTAAACTGAAAACCCCTTTGTTAATGTCACAACTTTGTAGCCTATGCAGCATATGGAAATATAAGTAATCTAAAATGACAGGAGACTTCTCGGTCTTGAGCTAATCTTCTACACTAAGGCAATGAAGTCAGTCCCCAGAAAAGCAATAATTACAAATGTCTGCTGTGTCAATAAAGAATAAGGAAAGTCTATCTACATGAATTCATCAGTGGCAATTAGCACTCATAACTCTAAAGTTGCTGCCAGCAAAAGTTAATATAATCATGCAGATGACAGTGGATCCTGAATTTGTCCATTCAACTACAAAGTACAGAAATAATCATCAAAATATCATTTGAAAAGCAAACAACTGTAATTTGTTACCACTGCAATGCAGCTGGCCTAATATTTCCTAAATTAAGCACACTCGTGTCATGGCTAAGGGTCAAAAGACGAGTCCTCTTACCCAGTGAATAAATAGTAAATAAATAAATAAGCTGTTACTTGTTAAAGGAATGACAGCTTTGCCGACTACTCCAGTAAATACAAAGTTAGGCGTATATTCAATGAAAACTGCATTTTTAAAAGAAAAATACATATACAAGCCAATTTCTTTCAGTGAAATAGTTTCTTGATTCTGTGATTATAAAAAGTTAATATCAAAAGAAAAAGTGTTCCTCCAAAGACAAAACCAGCACGCGCGCCCACACACACACACACGCACACACACACACACACACACACACACACACACACACACACACACACACACACACACACACACACACACACACCTTAATTTTCTTTCTGAGCAAGGGGAGAGGAATTGCCAACCTACACTTGTCAAGATTCTAGGAGATGAACTACCATACCACATAACATGCACACATCAAAAATAGGAACACAGGCTCTTGAAAAACAGTAACAGCTGGCAAAAAATCTGGGCACACACAATTATCATAAAAACCCACACACTGAATACAGTACAATGCCTTTCCTTTTCAGTAAGATTGTAAATAATAATAGAAAACACAAGCTTAAAAAGCTGAGAGTAACAAAATTATGCAAAATACAGGTACTTGTTAATGCCTTTATTGTGAGATAGATTACTGCAGAAAGATTTTATTCACAAATTTGTATGCATGTTTTTCTGACAGTTGTTTCATTTTCTAGGTGATGACAAGTCATATAATGCCTGCCAGTGGAAGCCAGGTTTAATGTAAAATTACTTACTCTGACAGTATATTTATGATTTTATGACATATACATTTGCCTTTCTAAGAAACAGGACAGTATGCATATTTGTTATGAAATGAATCTAAAGACATCAACACATAAGGACGCCATGAAATTGCAATACTAAAGTAATATTTGGAAAGTCAAAACACTTGTTGTTTCTTCATAAAATATCAGAGAAACTAGTATCAGACTTTTGCCCCTATACACTGTCAGTCAACCATGCTCATTCTAAGTCTAATGAGGCACACCTATTTTAACTGTGAAGATGGGACATAAAATGCCCAGAAACAAACAAAAAAAAGTTACAATAGTTTATTTACACAAATTCACCCAGCCCTACAAAGGTGCTTTCTTGCAGACACACAAGCACACATGTACACACACAAATACAAACAGAAACACACACATAATGGCCCTGTTAAACCAGATTTAAACTGAAAACCACTTTGTTAATGTCAAAACTTTGTAGCCTATGCAGTATATGGAAATATAAGTAATCTAAAATGACAGGAGACTTCTCGGTCTTGAGCTAATCTTCTACACTAAGGCAATGAAGTCAGTCCCCAGAAAAGCAATAATTACAAATGTGTGCTGTGTCAATAAAGAATAAGGAAAGTCTATCTACATGAATTCATCAGTGGCAATTAGCACTCATAACTCTAAAGTTGCTGCCAGCAAAAGTTAATATAATCATGCAGATGACAGTGGATCCTGAATTTGTCCATTCAACTACAAAGTACAGAAATAATCATCAAAATATCATTTGAAAAGCAAACAACTGTAATTTGTTACCACTGCAATGCAGCTGGCCTAATATTTCCTAAATTAAGCACACTCGTGTCATGGCTAAGGGTCAAAAGACGAGTCCTCTTACCCAGTGAATAAATAGTAAATAAATAAATAAGCTGTTACTTGTTAAAGGAATGACAGCTTTGCCGACTACTCCAGTAAATACAAAGTTAGGCGTATATTCAATGAAAACTGCATTTTTAAAAGAAAAATACATATACAAGCCAATTTCTTTCAGTGAAATAGTTTCTTGATTCTGTGATTATAAAAAGTTAATATCAAAAGAAAAAGTGTTCCTCCAAAGACAAAACCAGCACGCGCGCCCACACACACACACGCACACACACGCACACACACACACACACACACACACACACACACACACACACACACACACACACACACACACACACACACACACACACACACACACACACACACACACACACACACACACACACACCCTCTGTAGCAGCAGCCCGATGATTTCCCTACCTGCATGGCAGCTAGTCCCGTAACGGTCCTCTGAGCGCCCGATGATTTCCCTGTCTTCCATAACAGCACGCAGGCTTTCTAGGTCTCCCCGCAAGATGTGAGAAGGCTGGAGCCTCCAGCCTGCGGGAGATGCAGTCCAGTGTTCTTCCGGTCTGTGTGGTGACTGGCATGGCAGAGTTCCCTGCCTTCCCTATCTGGACTGCCTACCAGAGCAATCTGGAGTTCAGGGAAGCACGCATGCGTGTGTGACATTCTGGACTGCATAACACAGCAGTCAGGAACTATGCACACATGTGCGGAGTTCGTAAAATTAATTTTAAGTTTTATATTTTATTTTCTACAGTTTTATATTTTATTTTCTACAGTCAGTGGTGGAATTTAGGTGGGGGGGCTGCAGTCCTACAGCACGGGCCGCCCCTGGGCAAACCTTTGGGCAAGAACAATGTGCCCTGTCCATGCATCCATTTACAACATTATACATTACACCACCTGCTCACCTGCTTCTCTATATGGGATGACATCCAGCAGGCACATGTGTCTGTACGTAATTGGATTATGTACTGTTGCACCTTTAGCTTGGATCCTTTGAGCAACAGTATGGCTTTGTGATAGCGCAGATTTACTCACCATTATTAGAGTATGTAGGACAATACAGACATCCACACACATATTTCTGTAATTAACAGGGATGCATATATAAATGTAGCTGTGTGTGTCTATGATAAGTATATGTGTTATGTGTATGTGTGTGTGTGTGTGTGTGTGTGTGTGTGTGTGTGTGTGTGTGTGTGTGTGTGTGTGTGTGTGATTGTGTGTGATTGTGTGTGTGTGTATATATAGATACAAATATATATATATATATATATATATATATATATATATATATATATATATATATATATATATATATATATATATATGGGGAGAGTCTATGTATCAATGTGATGTATATAGCTATATATATATTGGTATATTTCTATTTGGCACTACATATCGATAGATATACTATGTATGTGAGAGAGAGAGATAATGACAGATGGATATGTATACATATATGTCTGTATGTATAGACATATCTATGCATAACAGGTCAGTCTGCTGACAGAGCAACAGAATTGTGCTCATTTTAACTGTCTGGGCATGCCAGTGTGACTGTCAGTACTTGTACAGTGACTACAGGCCACACTTACCTGTACTCCAGTCTGGGATTTTGTGTGTTACAGACTATACATCTCAACTGTCCAGAGTTTCACAAAATGTCTAGAGTTTTGGCACATGGTCTGTTCCTCATAAAACTTCTGGTTTTCTGGTAAATTATTTGGATGAACTTAGGACTAAAGTCACTAAATAGTGACCTACATTTGAGTGTCTGACTTCAAATCCTTCTGAAAATTGTCTGTTGAAACACACCCTCTGTTATTTTAGCAACTGTTTACATTTATGAGAGCATTATTTAACATATGAACCTATTTGTGGGCCTTTGTCCCCCCCCCCCATTTTGTCAGGCTTTGAACAGATTTCTTGCACTAAGAGGTTGAGAGGTATGTTACAGACATTGACATCTGTCTCTATTTCTGCAGTACTGCACATCACTGTAACTGTCCATGGTATTCCCCAGCTGTCTGCTGTACTTAATATTGTATTTATTGATTTATTTGACATTTATTAACCAGGTCTGTCCAACTGAGCCAGAGACCCAAGGAGAAAATCTCCAGAAATTATTATAGACACAAACAAATTTTACATATTTAACAATTCATCACAATTACAGATAATTAAGATCTACAGAAACAAAATGTGAACAAGATAAAAATACAAAGCATAGAATAATATTAGTTGTAATATCAGCAATTTTTTTTCTTCTTCTTCTATGTAACAGATAGGTAAAATAGAAATGAAACATACCTCAAAAACTAAAGTTAACATAGAGCTAGGTATGAGATACATTTATGTCAGTTGTAATCACCTAACTATATGGAGTTTATTCCTGGTTTGGGAGGTGAGGAAGTGTAATGGTTTAGGTAGGGTCATAACAGGAGCAGGACCTTATGCTAAGTAAATGTAGTCTAAGCTCTTTTTTGAAGTGCTTAGGGTGGGAGATGGTTCTTATATGTTGGGTTTACAAATGTCAAGGAGTTAATTCGATGTACAATTTGGGGTATAATAGGGAGGAAAGAGAGAGGCAGGAAGTAGATTTGTATAGTACAGAGTGTATTATTTGAAATTGAGACGTTTGGAGTAGTTGGGGGAATTCTAGCCATTTAAGAGAGTTGAGTGCCAGGCAATGGTGTAAGCTGTGTTGAGAGTTAGTGGCAAATCTGGCTACTTTATGGTAAGTTTGTTGGAGTTTGGAAACATGTGTGGAGCAAATGGAAGTGAGAATAGGGGCTGCATAGAGAAGGTAGGGAAGAAGGAGAGATTGAGCTACTGAGATTCTAGCTTCTGAGTTAAGACATTTCTTACTTTAGTAAAGTAGCCCTAGTTTTTTTTTTTTTTTTTTTATGAATATGAAGATTAAAATTAAGCTCATCATCAATAATTGTGCTTAGCTGCTTTGTGTGGGGTTCAGCTAGGATGGTGGTCTTGTCAAGGGATGTGATGACAAAGGAGGATTTGTGATGAGAGAGAGATCTGGAAAAGAATAGTAAGAGTTTAGTTCTTTTTTTTTAATTTAAGATAACCTGATTTTTGGTGAGCCACATTTCAATGGATAGGAAGGAGTCTTGGGTTTGTGTGTGGAGGTCAGATAAGTAGTCAGAGATGGAAATAAGCATAGAATTGTCGACGTACTGAATGAAGGTGGAGTGTTTACAGGAACTATGGAGGTTGTTTATGAAGATATTAAACAGAAGGGGGCCTAAGATGGATCATTGCCTGACACCACATTTTATGGGTAGAAAGGAGGAGCAGGAAGTGAGCCATCTGACAGATTGCTGCCTGTTCGACAGATAGCTGGTAAACCAGGTAAGAGAACTGCCAGAGAGATTTAGATAATTGAGTTTAGAGAGGAGTAAGGGGTGGGAAACAGTGGCAAAACCTTTGGAGAGTTTGAGGAAAAGACAGGATACAAGTTTGTTGTTGTCTCTGGCCTCAGCTACTGTGTTGGTAAAAACTAGCAGTGCAGTAGAAGTATTGTGGTTTGGTCTGAAGCCATGCTGGGTATGAATCAGTAGGTTTTCTTGAAGGAGAAAATTAAGTAGTTGAGTATGGATGCACTTTTCAAGTGTTTTTGATAGAGGGGAAAGTATGGCTATGGTTCTGTAGTTTGACGGGTCAGTAGAAGTACTGCCTTTATGCTGTGGGATGGTGTAAAAGGCTTTCCAAATGTCAGTGATGATGGCTTCATGAATGGATCTATTTATGAGCAGGGCTACAGGGTAGGCAATGACTTCCACAGCAAGTTTTAGAAACACAGCTGGTGGGTAATCTGCATAGGGAGAACAAGGTTTGAGTTTGAGCAGGAGAGATTTAATATAGGCTGTGGAGACGGATGTCAGGGAGAAGAGGGCGTTGTTTGTTGGAGTAGGTTATGGTTGGGAGTTAAGATTTGTTTGTGTTAGTTTTTGGATGGTATCAGTGAAGTAATTATAGAGGAGGGTAGCAGTTTCCAGTGGGGTATTGCTAGGGAATGGGGAGGGGGTTGGATGGGCTGCCAGGGTGGAGGACCTTGTTTAGGGTCGCTCAGAATTTTTGTGGGTTAGATATTTGGTCACATTGGGGTGAGTTGTAGAAGGATTTTTTATCATTATTGACTAGTGTCTTGGTGAGGTTATGTAGCTCTTTATAGTTTTGGAGGAGGGCAGGAGTTTTGGTTTTAGCCCCAGGCTTTCCAAGCACTATCACCTTTGTGCATAAGAGCTCTGGTTTCTTTAGAGAGCCAGGGGGCATAGTTGACTTTAGTTTTGATTTTCCAAGTAGCGGCTAGTAAGTTGAGAATATCTAGGAAAATGTTATTAAATGTAAGAACAGCGTCATTGAGGGGGAGTTGCTGGAGGAAGGACCAGTTGGCATTAAAGTTAGTGAGCTAATATAATTTGTGATTGAGACTATGTGAAATATGTGTCTGACATTCATAATGTTACACCATACATAGACTAACAGTCTGTGAAAACACCAGCGTAATAATAATACCTCACATGCAACAGATGTGCCTACTTCTAAATTAGAAGCATCAACACCATCATTCATGCTAACTTCCCTAGCCACTGAGCCACACCGGCTGCCAGAAAGAGTGTGATCGAGTTTTATATTACAGCCCTGAGATTGCCTTGCCTGCTGATATGCCATTGCTCACTTACTGTTAAAGCAGTTATATGGGAACACTGTTGTGTTGGGTGTGGGGGAACAACAACGCATGATTGTCTGGGATAGGCAGTAGTCCAAATATCATGTGACCCCACAGTTTAACAACTCTCTTGCCTGATATAGTACATATTCCAATCATGAGGCCTAGTGATTATTAGTGAACACATACTATTGGACTGGGTACCTATAGTTCCATGTGGATGTTACTTCTGTCCACATAGCCCACTATATTTCGTTGCATAAATGCAGCAGATCCATACATATGATACCATATTATAGTAATCCTTACAAGTGGTGTGTAGGTTAGAGACTTACCTTGCAAATGCAGCAGTTGACAGGACTGTAGTTCAGGGCTGACTCTGTTTGATGCAAGCAGTACACAGCCAATACATGGATAGGTGCAGGTTGTGTGGGTTGTCTTGCATCAACAATGTTACTATAGGTATATGAGTCACAGTAAGGTGTCTGTCCCTAGGGCTCTAAGTTGTCAGTGAATTCCTATCAGTTGTCAGCCAAAGCCAGGGTGTATTGGGCATGCCTACTTCTGCCTACAGGGACATCATTGGGGGTTCCTCCTCCGAGTCCTCCTATGACTGTGGCTGTGGTGATGTAGGCACTGGTGTGGGGCTGTGTATCCCTTCCCTTTACTGATCCTGCTGCAGCTGTTTCTGCAGGATCATATTGTGTAGCATGGCACATACTGTGAACATATGGCCACCTGTGCCTGGAGAGTACTGCAGGGCTCCACCAGATATATCGAGGCACTGAAACCACGACTTCAGAAGCCCAAACACATGTTCTATGATGTTCCTAGTTTGTATGTATGCCTCATTATAGCATTCTTCAGTGGGTGTGTGTGCATTTCTGATGAGTGTCATCATCCACGGTTCCAGTCTGTAGCCAGCATCCCCCAGTAAATGGCCACGTGATATGTCCCCCCCTAGTAAACATCTGGTACAGCTGTGATGTGTGTCAGATATGGGGGTCATGATAACTGCCAGGGCTGCCAGCACACACATTCCCTGAGCCCTGGGCATTGCACACAACCTGGCAGTTGATGGAGTGGTACCCCTTGCGGCTGACATAGATTCTACCCTCCTCACCGGGTGGTGACTTGATGTGTACGTAAGTGCAATCTATGCCACCTAGTACCTCATGGTAGTATGCTACAAAGTAGAAGTGTTGCATATTGCTGGTCCTCACCTCAGGGGTGCGGGGGGAAGAAATGTGCTCACTGGCATGTGGTACCATGACATCCAGGAACTGGTGGAGTACCCTGGAAGCAGATGCCTGTGAGACACCCATCATGTCCCCAGGTGGTCTTTGGAAAGTACCTGCAACTAGTATCCTAAGGGCTACTCATACCATTGTTTTCACTGGGATGGGTTCCCCAGTGTTGGCTCTGGGTCTGAGTTGAGGTTGGCAGAGCTCAGTGAGTTCTTGCAGTATATCCCTGTCCAACCTGTAGCACTCTACAGTCTCCAGCTCATGTAGCTCCTGGAAGGTTACCCTGGGCCTGAACACTCTTCTCCTTCTCTGTCTGGGCCTATTGTCAGCAGCAGTATCAGCACTGACTTCAGCATCTAGTACATACAGATGTAGCAGACCTGCAGAAGCACCTAGCATTCTCTCAGTTAAAATTCCCAAGTCTGGACTCCAATGGTGCAGAGTATGGGGGAAAAATTAGCTTGTAGGGTGTATGCATACTTTATAGTGCTCTGCTGTGGGTGCTGGCTATGTGATTGGCTATCAATGATGCATTCCACCTGCCTAGTATATCATTAACATCATTTATTGGCCCTAGTTTAAGTTAAATGGATATCAAAACTTATTAATATGTCACTGGGTTTTAGATTCAATCAGCACTGTGGCACAGTGCACAAATGTGCCCCCAGCAAGTAAACAAATCATAGCAGTCAGTGTACACACCCTCACAGACTTCCATGCTCAGCATAGCAGTGCACTGCTCAAACATGAGGAAACACACTTTTCTTATGTAAACAAAGCTTAGAAGTGAGCGCACACACCCCCCTGCAATGATACACTCAGCACTGCGGCGTGCCTCACAAACAGGCTGAAATAAGTTTAAAAGTCATTGGACACACCCTCCCCTGATATCAGCTACCTCCTGTGAAAACAATAATATGGTTATCTGTCTACAAAATGGGGGTATGCGGACACAATCACCCCGTTGTGCTATTCAGTAACTCCACCTAATTTGCATAGGGTTCTGTCCTCACAGCCTGGAAGCTACATGCTTCAAAGCCCTACCACGTTAGCAACAGCACCAATGCACCATTGCAGATGCTCCACACAGGGCGCTGTAATACATTTTAATTTTGTTTTTTCCACTTTTCTTTTTTTCTTTTTTTATAAAGCATGTTTGCACACTACAATGTGTTGGGAAAACATGCCCAGATTATTAAAAAAAAAAATTAAATTTACATAATTTTCTTTAATTTGTCGGACACACAGAGGATACTTTCACTCATATCTGTATGTGCTATGCCATTTTTGTCTGTCCATCTATCTACATTTTTGTAGCCCCTTTTGTCTGTCTATATTCCTGTACACGGAATTTTTCCATGTACACTATGAACAATGACTCGGGATCTGCAGAGCTGCCTATCTGCTTGCTAGATCACTCTACCTGCCTCAATTGCATGAGATTCACTTGTTTATGAGGTGATTTGCATGCCAAAGAAGTGTCCATGTTGGCATGCTTGTGCAAGCCACACAGTGGCACTTACTGAATCTAAAAATGTTCGCATCTGTGTTAGCAGCGCGGCATGATGCCTACATGGAAAAAAGTGTAGGGTTTATTAAATTCTTATGTTTTTTTTTCAACAGTAAGAGTTAAAAAATCATGGAATGTGATAAGAAAATAGAAGGATTTTGCAGATTTAAGAAAAATTAATATAGAGAATGTAGTTTATGATTATTTGAGGGAATATAGTAGGAAAATGGGATAAGAAAGATAAAATGTGTGTGGCAATAATTTATCAAATATGGGAATTGAGGACAAAAGAATAGTTATTTAATAAGAAATGGGATGTGAAGGAAATTATGGAAAAATAAGAATGGGGTTGTGGAATAAAGAGTGGGGGAATTGAAAAATAAAAAAATAATAAAGTAAGTAATTTGAAGGTACGCTGTATGTGCAATAAAAATGGATAAACGTTTGGTTGTTATTAGAATTGTAAAGGGTATTTTTATTAATATATTTTATATGTTTAAAAAAGTACTCCTACTCTTTCACCTTGCTGTTCTGCATCACAGTCACCAGGTGGTGACAGCTGCTGTTGACTTATTTTTGAAAAATCCAAGTTGGAGGAAACTATAAGAGATGTAGCAGTGTGTGGTTTGGAAGAAGCAGCTCTGAAAGTTGACTGAAACGTTTGGAGCTCTGGAAATGATTGTAACAGAGTTAGAAAGAGGTGGACTACCAACACATGATTTACTGAATCTGATGAAGCAAAGTGAACCTGAAAATTGAGCAGAAGCAATCTGTAGTGAGGTAGTTGATTGCATTATGGAAGCAGAAGAAATTACAATTTCAATAGGAAAAGCAGTGGATTTGGGAGTTAGCATGGCAGAAAACACAGGTGTGTGTTTGGCTGGAGGAGTAACTTATTTTAAAGGCACACATCAACAATATGGTATGAAAACATCATATGTTGGTACAAGAATGGGAAATCAAGCAGCTGTTGTAACAGAAAGAAGTATGCAGCAATAGACTGTAAGTGAGCAACTCAGAATGAAGAAAACTGGCATGAATCAAAACAAAGATTAACTTTTGTTTAAATAGATATTTTGCACAATATAATTTTGCTTTTAAAATTTAGTATAAAAGATATAAGAACATTAATGCATCTGGGCACTGAGGACTTGTGTCAAATGACATTTGAAACATTTGGTTTATTAGAAAATTTCATTTCTGAGGTAGACAGAAAAGAAGAGACTGCACCACGGAAGCACTACATGGTGCAGATTCAATAAATCCTACACAAGCCACTAAAACCATGTGCACATCATGGTGCAATGTGCACACGGTAGCACCCTGTTTTGTATTTAGTAAGCAGTCCTACACAGTGTGTAGAGCTATGCAAAAACAGTAAACACAGTGGCATGTTAATTACAGCATAAGCAACTGAGTTTTATTATTTATTTATTTATTTATTTTATTTTACATTTATTTACTGGGATAGTCAGACTGGATGCATGTCCATTTTCAGCAGAGGCCCGGGGAGAAAAGCTCTATATAGACAAACTTACATAGATTACACAGAAGTTAGCAAACAATTATAAAAACAAAGTGATTATATACAATGGGTTAGTAGTGTTCCCTAGTAGGGACTCACAATTCTCATGGACAGACAATTAAGAGTAAGAGACATAAGACTGGAAGCAGAGATTGGTGATGTAGTTACAAGTTATGATAACTGCAGAATATGCTTTTAGTTTTTAACTTAATCAGGGTTGGTACATGGACATAGCCAATTCACTTTGAGATACTGTTTGAGGTTTTTCTGAAGAGACCTTTGGAGGATTGTAGGTTTATATAGTTTGGCAACTAATTGTATGCTAATCAACAAATCCAAGATGGAGGAGCTAGTCAACAAGCTATAAAGCTACAGTGTACACTCAGTGCTGGTTTTCCCTGCAAATTCCAAAACCTATTGGAATACAACCATAGAAAGGAGTCTGCACAGAAAGAATGTTAGAGGCTGCTGTTGCTTTAATTTATGTGTCTGTGCAACAAGTTGAAGTCTATGCTGCTGCTGCTAATAGACCACAGTCAAGAAGTAGAAGAATTTTCAGACCCAGTTTAACTTATCACAATCTACATGAGGTGGAAATTGCAGAACACTACAGGATGGGTAGAGAACACTACAGGAACTGTACAACTTCTGTCATCCTTATCTCAGACCAAGGGTAAACAGAGATGAACCAGTACCAGTTGAGGCAAAGGTATGTGTAGCACTTAGAAGTTTAGCTACAGGTACCTTTCAGAAACCAACATGGGGACATGCTGGAGCTGTCACATGCATCAGCATCCTAGATCCTCCATAAATTCCTGAATCCTATGTTCCAACATGCCAGTGACCACATATATTTTCTATATGCACCCGAGGACTCGTATCTGGCACAACTCCCAACTGTATCAGATGTTCACTAGGGGTGATATCCCACAGAAGCATTTACTGGGGTTGCAGGTTATGCACTGGAACTGTGGTTGATGATGCCCATCAGAAATGCGCACACACCCACTGATGAATGGCATAATGAGGCACATGCTCAAACAAGAAATATCATTGAGTGTGTGTTTGGGCTACTGAAGTTGCAGTTCCAGTGCCTAGATACATCTGGAGGAGCCTTGCAGTCTAGTCCACGTACATGTACTGAAATCTTCACTATCTGTGCCATGCTTCACAACATTATCCTGAGAAAACAGTTTCAACAGGATCAACAAGAGAAAGGGGCACATCCCACCACCACTGGCAAGGTCAACACAGCCACACACAGGTGAAGAGTCAGACGGGAAACAAGCAGTTGCTGTGGGTGTAGGCAGACATAGGCATGCTCAATATGCCCTCGCACTGGCTAAGAGACAATGCATAGCACATTCACTCACCACCTATGGGGCTAAAATCTTCATCCTATGCACATACATATAGTAACATTGTTGCCAGGCAATGCTTACAACCTTTACCTACCCATGTAATGACTGTACTCAGTATCAGACAGAGTCAGCCGTGAACTAAAACTGTAGCAACTGTTGGATGTATAAGGAAAGTGACGAACATGGAACAGAGCAAAAAAATGGGTAATAATGCAAATGAATGGCATAGCCTTGAATACTGTTACTTGGTAATATAAGTAAGTAAAAGGTGATTGATTTTTATAGCAATGACTTCAATATGTGCCAGCAATGACTTTTGTAAATACCTGTGCTCTCTATCAAGTAATAGGCCTCAGACATCAAAGATTCACACATTCATACCTCTCAAAAGTATTGTTGGTCACCGAATGTCCCCACTTAGGCCTCATATTTTTGTACTGACAAATCATTAAGGAGAGAAGTTAGAAAATAATGACACATGTTTCAGTTTCAGAAAAATCCTAAAAACACTGATGCAAAAGCTGTCTGATTCTATCAACTGTCTCTAACTTTGTAAGACTAAAATATTAAAAAAAGTCTCCCTATTGTCCAGCCTTTCTCCCACTTTTGCTTATGGCTTGGTCCACCTTTTTTACTTTAAGAGTGTAGGAGGCATGTACACATTACAAAAACCTGTAAGAAAGCAGTACAATTAACAAAACTGCATCACAAACACAGATATTCTAAGCAGTAAGTCAGCTATGCACCCTATGCATCAGACACAAAGATTATGTATCCCTGAATCCAAAAGATAGAAAACAAGAATATGCCACAGTTATCGACACTTTCACAGGGTGTTGTGTGTGTCATGGGGGGCAGGAAGGATAGGCTGACACAAAAAATAAGTGAGTGCATGTGAGTAAGAAAGAGAACCAGATAGACATTTGGATAAAGTAACAAATGGCCACTGAGATAGAATAAGCCTTAAGCCTCAAGGCTGAACCAGGTAAATAGTTATGTGTGTGTCTGTATGGGCCCTCCAGGTGAAACTGGTGTGTGAGTATCTGCAAGAACACAGCCAAGCTCTGTGCTAGCTCTATGTCCTGGTATATCAGACAGATGTGAGCCATGCACGGTAGAGGTGGTAGTTCATCGTTGTCGTACCCAACCACAAAAATTGGCTCCGCCAGGAGTTGCACTAGCATGTCCATACTGATGGTCAAGTGCACTGCTGCTACCTGAATATGACTGATGTTTGCGTTACAAGCTCTCCTCACAAGGACAATCAGGGCCATAACCCCATGGCCTGCCACATCTGGGTGTGGACTCAACCACTGACAGATCAGTGGAAGTAGTGTCAGTAAGGGAGCATGATCAGGCATGGCCACATCAGCTAACATCAGATAATGTGGCTGACTTATGCCCACATGGATGCCATCCCCCTCCCAGCAGATCATCCATCACAAACACCGCTTGTTCCAACGTGTCATTCATCCAATCCATTGAATTGGCGACATGGTGGAGTCAGTTACACATGTCAGCCTCTGCCACATGTACAACTCTCAGCATTTCTTTAGAGGACATATTGGAGTATGCCTCTGCCTCCATGATGTCCCTAAACATACATTGATTGACATAGAAAGACACACCTGGATCAGATGGAGGATGGACACCAGGTCTCCTCAAAGCACCCCTAACAACCCCCCTGCATGGTATCTCACCCACACTTTGGCTATGACCAGAGTCAACAGGCACTGAAGCCACAGTAGCCACATGACCCTGATTAAGTGTCTCACCTTCCACCTGTCCAATATCTGAGGGATCAGTGGAATGGGTTGGCATAAGTCTATTAGCTGTGTCAGATGGAATTACAGGGGATGGCTGAATGTCAATCTCAGTGTCATATTCAACCTCTCCCCCCCACCCCTGACTGTGCCTGTGTTTGCCCACCATCGTCATCAGAGTCTGCCAATACTCTGACATCTAGTGGTAAGTGTCCTGGACTTCGAATGTCAGGATCACCTGTGATAATAAACAAGAAACACAGCAAAGAAATTAATACCTACACTACTATGGTCCAGTATATTCTAACAAACTAACGGTGGTACTGCTATTACAAACAGTGCAGCAATATACACAACAGTCCTAACACCCACAACACACATATGGATAAAATATATATTTCTATGAACTGCGCATTGGTACTCACATAAAAAATGTTTGGCTTACCATGTGCAGATGAATCTGGAGTTCCTAGGGAGGATGGCCCTGGAAGAAGTTAAGTAAAAGGTAAGGGCACCATCATCACAGTTAAAAGTAACACAGGGGGTTAAAACTTTTGTACCTTTATTATGTCCCTTAATGATATTTTTAACAAAAACTTGGATGACACATCCACCCTAAGCCCATGTGTAATCAACCAGAATGTGTCATTAACTGTATCAATCTACAAGTCCCCACCCCAAAAAAATGTTAAACAAAACTTATGTTAAAAAAAACTTAAGTATTGCTGTTAATATTTTACTAAACAAGAAATATTTAACAATTGAGACAGATGAGCCTACTGGAAGCTCCTCCTGGGACATACTTGCCATCCCTGAAACAACAGCACCAACATCAATCACATGCTGTTGTGCACTTTCCAGTGTGCTATATGGATCCCTGACAGTGGACAGGAACCCTTCATTTGGAGTCAGTGATGGATCTGTAATAGACACCCATGGTAGCCATCTATCTATGGGCCGATGCAGCTGCTCTCCTCCAGGCTGATGAAATCATGGCAGTGGCCCTATGATGCACCTGATCATATGGCCTGCTATGGCCACCAATGGAGTTTACATCATCCACTGTCTACTGCCAAATTTGCATTCTTCCAAACATATCTCCATGCTCTCTCTCAAGAAGAAAGGCATCATGTTGCCTATTCTCAGGGTCACTGAAGGGGGGGTTGTGGGGATTGGGATGCCTGGGTGCCATAGTCCTAGGTGACATAAAACACAAAAAAATGATAATACACATAAGTATCACATAAATTAAAGTCTTGCTTAGATATAACACATAAAAGTAGTTTTTCAAAATTACCCACTGGAGAAACAAAAAAAAAACCAGTCAATATATTGAAATATAAAAAAGGATTGATGTGGTTGCTACATATTATAGTCACACACTAAGAGAGGTTGGATCCGAAACAAGGGGAGTAACAATAGCAAAGCAAATCTCTGTACAAACAATTTTGCTTATGCCAACACAGAAATGGAATTTGGCTCCCCACCCCGAAAACAACAAGCAAATAACACATTTTTCTAACAAAGAAAAAGTAATAAAACATCAGTGAACTGCTATAACTGCTATCAAATAAACTGTCCCCAAAACATGTGTACTCATTTACTACAGAACATTCAATTTTATGAAATTGACAGTCACTTCTACCTGTGACCAACACTCCCTTAGAGATGTTTATGGGTCATCCTAGAAGGCTAACACCCCTGTGTCATTGACAATATAAGACATTTACATTTCACTGAAATGACAATAGAAGAGTATAAAGAGAAACAGTTGTAACATTAGCACTTGTGATGACAGTTAATAGGACTGTGCATCTGAGAAAGTAAAATGCCCTGACAAACATCCCTATAGTAGACATCTAAGAAGTGCATACAAATAAAAGTAGCATTTGCTAATCCATATATAAAAATGCTTCTAATTTACATCTGAGCATATCCAGTATATAACTGAAAAATGCAATTATACCTTATTAAGATCCAATAGTCTTCTGTACAGATAAACCCAAAGTTATAGCAGTTTTCTTCTGTGTTATGCATATAAACTCTTCTCACCTTCAGGTTCCCTAGCTACATGGCTCCCTTTTTATAGTATAGATTCAGGATTGTGAGCATGGTTAAGATGCAAATAGGTGTGAAGTCATTAGAACTGCTGAATCCCAAATTCTTGGCTCTATGTCGCAGATGTAAATATAGTGCAGGCACTCCCTCAATGTTTGTTACTAATGGATTGTAACTGTGAATGATTACTGGTAGGGAGAAGGAAAACACAACAGCAATTCAGACTCCCTTACCTCCAGTAGGTGTATCAGCCAGGTTAGACTTTCAAAGTGTAGAGGTAATTGTATCAAGGTTTTAAATGTAAGTAAGCAGCACACATTTCACAGTTTCTGTTTGGTAACATCCAACTTCCCCTGCATTTGTTGACAACTGTATATTTTTGCCACTTAATATCCTGATACATTTTTAAGGACAATGATACAAAATGCTTTACAGACTGCAGGCCTCAGATTATTGGTCAGATAAGAGAAGAATGAGCAACATACACAGAGAGATGAGACAGGGCTGCATTTCTGCAAACAATACTCATAAATTGTTGTGAGATCACTCATTGGACTACATCTGAAATTAATACATTTACAAACAACTCAGAAATGTACAACTGTTATATGTTTTGTTAATACTGTGGATGATGTTGCAGTTGCTTGTATGTTCAATGATATTCATTTTCTGCTGCAAAGCTGTTTCTGGGGCAAAGAAGGAAAATATACCCTTACTGTGTTTTGAAGGAACATTGGAGTAAGGGTTCATATCCAGACCTGTGTAAAAATATTTCATGTATACCAACATATATTTTGTAGTATTGTTTACTTAACAGATTTCTTCCCTTTTTCTAATTTTCTTTCTTTTTTGATGCCATTACTTGCATGGTGCATGGCTTAGCATAAACAGGGGAAATGGAGCAACACAATAAATGTCATGTAAAGTAACTTCTTTGATAGCCAATATATCAGATACACTTGTGAATCTCTTGTGTGTGCAGCACATCTGCTAAACATGTTGATCCACACAGCATATACTATTAGTAGAACAGGTTTCAAGTCCCACCTTTGTCTTTGAAGGAGGAAATCTAATAAACACTACTCACAGGCTAAATCAAGTTTAGCTTTACTTGTCTTGTTTGTGTGATGTTTACTATCTTGCAAATTTGGAGTAATGGCCCACACACGAAGCAGACAGAACACCTGCAGACAAAATGCAGATATTCTTAATTTCAAAAATGATACATTGTTGCATTTTTGGCTTTCCATCTCACAACACCGTTTAGCGAGGTTACATTTTGGATAGCAATTTTCCTCAACATCTGCAGTTCTAGAACACCTGCAGAGAGGAAGCAGACCGTCAACAGTTTCAAAACAGATACAATCTATCAATTCTGTTGGGCACCATGCAAACATACTAAGCGAAGGTGCATGGTGGTTAACACACAGCAGTTAATAATGAATAGAGAAACATCTAAGTGCTACTTAACTATTCCTGTTGCACCAGGTGTAAGTGCAGAGCAGCTATACAGATGGTCCTGGTTTCTTTTTTTGCTGTGTCTTTCGGCTTTTCCTGGTTAGGGGTCACCACAGCGGAACTCTGGTTTGCTAATGATTGGCAGTAGATTTTTACGTGCCAAGTTGCCAACCCTGACACACAACCTTCAAAGAAAGTACGCCCATTCACGCATGTCTCCACACAGAAGACGCTCTAGCTGAGAATCAAACAGGACAACATCTTACTGTGAGGCGACAATGCTACCACAGCACCACCACCGCAGATGGTCCTGGTTTCTAATACAGGAAATTCCAAATCATTTTATTGTTGCTCTGTTTCACTTGATATTAAATATCACCTAAAAAAGGTAAACATAATTAAAAATAGCAATAACAATAAGTATGTATAAAAGTGGAGATCATATGAATTATATGTATGACTGAGGGCATACAGACATCTGTTTTTATAATTATACTTGTGCTCTCTGGTCTTTGATGGCATTCAGACTTCAATAAGACTCATACACACATGAATGTATAAACTAAGACATTGTGAATTGACACGCATATATGATTAACCCCTCATTTTGTCATGTGTATTTATATGTAAATAATGGTTCTGTCTGAGAAGCTCTGTGGCAAGGATGAAAAATCACTGCTGTGGAAAAAAAATGCTTTGCCCCTTGTGCATGGGTTTGAATCCCACATTATAAAAATTAATTTTGTTAGTGTGTAAAGCCAGACAAAAATATGCATCAGGTCATAACTTATACATGTCTGCAAAGTTAAATCACTTACCATTTACAGTAGCAACCAACCCTCATACTAATGCCAACTATCATATCGACCTTCCCATTTAAAAAAACTGTTTTCCTCTCTGTTTGTCACTGCTGCTCTCCAATTACCATCACGCAAACATGTTTGGCATCATTGCTTGAGTTTACTCACTACTAGTAAATGTGATAACATGCATTTGTGGAAATCATTATTTTCTATTGCAGTGTTTAATGGTTAAACATGTCTGGTGTTAGAGGAGAAGGTACCAATTTGGGGCACAGAGGTGGGGTGTTAAGGAGTCTAGAATCTTTACTGGACTCCTGGTAAAGAGCTACAGCCAAAGGCTTTTGCTGGGAGATTATACTGGCTTCCATTAAAAGTCTGAGGCTTGGAATAGTCTGGCCAAGGCTCTCTGCAGTGTGGCTGGCATTCCATTAACTGGAGAACATGTAGGCACCACTTTAATTACCTAAAATGGAGCAAGAGGGATACACTCAACCAATGGCTTGATGAGTTCAGAACTAGCAACATTCCACGGTTGTGTAAGTATGCTAATAAGGACAGTTTATAATAGATAGTTAAATATAAGCAAGACTGGCATGCATAATGCTCTTCTGTTCTCTTCTTCTCTTTTCACAGCTAATGTAGAAATCAATGTGAATAGACAAGCCCATGCTGAGAGTCTGGAGAGACTGAGGGAAGCAAGTGGTATATATGCAGCACAAGACAAGTATTATTGAAACTTTTAAATTAAAAAAAATATTTTCTATACAGTAATAACAAAGTAAGCATAAATATCCTAACTGTAAAAGCAAGTATGCATGCGTCAGACTGTGGCATAAACCAACTTTAGGAGTCAAGTGTTAGACTGTAGTTAGACATTATGGGTTCAAATACCATGAGTAACAAGTATAAAATAGTGCAATCATTTAATAATATTACATAAACTGAATTCTATACAAGTTAACTTTATTTTGCATAATTGGACTAAGCATATGTGCAATATCTGCACATCATAAGGATTACTTTAAGCAATCCATAATTATAGTTTGTAGTTGTTATAAAATATACTTAAATGTAAAAATTCAGATAAAATATTTGTATTATTGTGATAATGCTTTGTATGCTCCTGTGATTACAGCTATCAAGAAAAGGAATGAATTATAGTACAAACCCTTCTAGATTAGAAGTCTGCAGTTCCTTGAGTCATCCATGTTTACTGCGAGTGCCATTCAGTACCTAAGCACAAGTGGTAACTTTTCACTTGCAGAGAATCCTGTGATTATATCTATCATGAAAAGGAATGAATTATAGTACAAACCCTTTTAAATTAGAAGTCCGCAGTGTATGTTTTAGTTTTATTAGTTTTACTATCCTCCTGATATTTTATAAATTGTTGGCCTATCAGTTTGTATGGGACAGCTCACTACTGGAACCCCCCTTCATTAATGGTACTCTCTTTAACCTGTTAAGTTTAATCCACTATTAAGATGCTATCTAGGACTTTGCTTCCACAGTCACAGCCCAAGCTATTTTTCTTCCCTTACTTTTTATTTCTACTAAATAGACTGCCAACACATTCTTTACGTACCTGATCTGTGATTGAATGATTGTTTCTGAGACACTATCATCCATGGCTCAGTTATTACATTAACATTTTTATTTAACTTCACTTTTCACTGTATCTTTATTGACTTTTTCCTATTCTTACATTTTTTTCTCTTAAGATGGTGTTTTAAATATGAGTCAGCATAATCAATATTATTTCAATTGCTTATCTTAGCCCCACCATCTTAGAACTTCCACTGGCAGAACGACCTATGTTTTAAGTTAAAAATAACAGTCCAAAACAAACCTGTTAGCAACTAAAGGTGTTCGTGAAAGAAAAGGCAATGATGTGAATAAATCATGGACGAACCACCATGGACATCCAAAAACTCTTTAAATCTTTATTAAAATGAACCCTCAGTAAAATTCTTTTTCCTCGTAGAAAAGTATATAAAAACAAAAAGGTACACCATTCAGGATGGATAAGCACTTTCAGGATTTCCCTTCCTCAGATCCTGTTGCAACTGAAAAAAATGTTCCATTCAAGGAAGGCTTAACCAATCAAGAAGTTCACACAAACTGACACCTCCAGGGTAAGCCAGAGGTAAAACATCTTATCAGGACATGATGGTAAAGTTACACCCTCCCTAGAATCCAGTCAGTGGAAAAACTTCAAGTGTAAGTTAAAACATCACTCCATTAGGCATGCATTTGCTTTCAAATTAAACACAGCTCTGCTAGAGCAGATACCAGCCTACCTATCTTCTAAGGCAACATTCTACTCTCATTAAACACATCATACTCTACCAGATACATAGTAAAAGAAACTTTATCCCACTACACTTTATACTGACTCTACAAAAAGTGTAATTGGTCCATCCTGAAATATAAACCCCTTGACACAGCTGCAGAATATTTCAATAATACCTTTCTTAACATTCTTGACAGATTAGCACCACTCAGAAAAATTCACTGTAAATATGACTATATCCCATGGCTCTCCATTGAAATTTAGGATCCTACTAAAAGAATGAGATAAGGTGTGGTACTTATGGTATTCCAGTAAAACTCATAATCATCTACTTGTATTCCAACAGCTTAGAAATAAAGCCAACCATCATGTTAATCTAGACAAGAAGAGCTATTGCCATGACTTACAACTAAAGTACCAATATAACACCCCAACATTTTGGAGGGCAATTAAAACCATTCTTTACCCAGGCCAAGCACCAAATCATTCCCCTAATATTCCACATTCCTCTAATAGGATTGCAGATGAATTCAATAAAAAATATTACAGACAGTATATTGTCTTTGACTAAAAACAAAAAGTCCAATTTGTTCTCCTATCGTAATCTCCATAATCTTAACCATTCACTATTCTCCTTTCAACCTGTACCCACAAAAACTATTGAAAATTTACTAAAGAAATTCAAACCTACTACCATTGCAGCAGACAATCTCCCTGTAGAATATTTAAAAATACCAGGTGAAGTCATATCCTACCCTGTATCAATTTAATCAACAGATCTATCAAAGAACAATATGTTCCAAAACTGTGGAAAATAGCCCATATTTTCCCTATTCACAAGGGTGGCAGTTCAACAGAGCTCTCTAACTACAGACCTATTGCCATTTTCCATCCTTTATCTAAAATCCTAGAAAGATGTATTCATACTCAGCTCCTTCATCATCTCATCTCCAATAGTCTTCTTGCCAACTCCCAACATAGTTTCAGACCTCATCATAGCACCACTATTGCTCTCCTCAGTTTTTCCAATGCCATCAATAAACTTCAAAATGAGGGTAAATTTGTCTCTGTGGTCTTCCTTGACATGTCCAAGGCCTTTGATACAGTCTCACACTACAAACTGTTAAATGTTCTCTCTAACCTGAACCTTTATTCTTCTATTGTCATGTGGTTCCAAACTTACCTAAAAGACCTCTCCTTCTATCATCTTCTACATCAATGCCAGTAACAAGACTATAATTACTCCAGACACACAAACAAAATTGCTAGGTAACACCCTTAACAGCAACCTAAGGTGTGACCTTCATATCTCACAAACTATCAAGAAAGTTCACAAAAAATGGGCACTTTATGCAGAAACAAAATATTTCTAACCAACACATCTAGTATAGCCATTGCCAGAACTCATCTTATATCACCACTCCTATATGCTTCTCCAATCCTTACTAATCTTAAAAAACAGACCTAAAGAAACTAGAGCAATGTTACAATAAAATAGTTAAGTTTGCTTCTAACTCTTAAAATCATATTCATCACTGTGACATTTTAAAAAAATGTCTTGGCAAGAACTCCCACATCTACTTTCCTTCAAACAATTAACCATGGCTCACAACAGAAAGGCTCATCCAGACTCTGCTACACTTTGCTGTGAAGAAAAGGTTAGTTTGCTTTTATTTGTTGTATTTTGTATTACTTTATTGAATTTTTATATTTTGAAAACTGTGGTGTGTTTTCTTTACGTTGTGTTTTACTTGCATTCTGCTTTAACTGCATATTAAAACTTCAAAAGAGACCACAGCTCTGTCTCTTCTGAGTCAGGCAGAAATTAGAACTGATCAATTAAGGACTCATTCATAAGATAGAAGAGGTCACTTAAGGTTAATCATTTGTGAACTGAAGGGGTGGAGCTAGGAACTAAACCTTCTATTTAAGGGGTAAAATAAAACATTTCAGAGCTTTACCAGAAAGGCTCATCCAGACTCTGCTACACTTTGCTGTGAAGGAAAGGTTTGTTTGCTTTTATTTGTTGTATTTTGTATTACTTTATTGCCTTTTTATATTTTGAATACTGTTGTTTGTTTTCTTTACCTTGTGTTTTACTTGCATTCTGCTTTAACTGCATATTAAAACTTCAAAAGAGACCACAGCTCTGTCTCTTCTGAGTCAGACAGAAATGTTACCACTGTCTTTCTAGTTGTCTGCCTCTTATATTAATTTGACCATATATCTCATTTCCTCTATGCTTTCACTGGCTTGTGTGAGTAATTACAAAATTATCATTTTTGAAATCACTCCCCTTCAACTATTTAAATTTATTGGCCATCCTACTGTATTCCATAGTACCAGAATACAAAAGTGACCACCCCTTTCAATCCATCTTGCTGTTTTAAAAATAGTAACTCTCCACTAAACCTTAACTTTTTAAACAGGTAAAACTTACGCTACCTACTTTCACATCTAACTTCTCTAGTGCAAACTGCAGTGTGCATTTTTTCATCTTACCTTTAAGCATCCCTGTGACTAGCATTTGCTCTAATACCTGCTGGAAAGTACTAGGAAGCCTTAAACTGATACAAGCACTCAACTCTCCTTGTTAATAAGGAGAAATTAATCGTAGGCACTAAACAGCCAATAATTGCAAAGTACCTCGCTAAGGTAAGGGAAAACAGCTCCTGTAATTTACAAAAAAAAAAAAAAAAAGCACCAAACCAGGCATGTCCAAGGGTCAGCTTCCGGTGATTTCTCCTGTCCACCTGGTGAATCTGGGCACACTGGGGCAATGCAGCAATTGCCTCATGTATACAGACAACCCTCTCCTCCTACCACCCCCAACACTACAACCTGTGAGAGATGCACTTACATAGCCAAACTGGAAGCAAAGCTCTCTCCACCCAAGATTGTGCTAGACAGTCAAGAGGAAAAGGTTAACACCCACACTAAACCTGAAGCAGCACATAGCCCTTCCAAACCCACACCACCAACACCCACATATAGCAAGACTAAATCCACATATGAAACCTGCCCAAGCAACAAGGACCTCTGAAGCTGAAACACAAACAAACGCCAATCACAACCAAAGTGTCACATAGCTCATAACACCAGTGTGCCACCCAGCAACAGCCCCTAAGACAAAACAATGTACCCAACACTTTAGTCATAGGTGACTCTATAGTCTGGCACACTGATGTCCCACTCACCAGGTTGAACAAGGAGAAAATTACAGCCAGCTGCCTGTCAGGTGCCAGGATCTGCCACATAATGCATGCACTCAAGTCACTCCACAACAAGTACAAATATGACTCTGTCATTGTCCATGTTGGAGTGAATGACTTGAGACGTACCTCCCTGGACTACATGAAAAGAGACATGGAAGAGCTCTCGGATCATGTGTCCCTGGCAGGTATGACCCTAGCCCTGAGTAGCATCCTGCCTTCGCCCAGAATGATACCACAATATAAGGACAAAATGATTGACTTCAGCAATTGGCTAAGCTTCTGGTGTCATTCAAAAGGGATCCAGTATCTGTCTGCCTGGGACAACATGATCGACAGACCATGATGCTTTGCCAGAGATGGTCTGCAGCTGTCACCCCTGGGATTCAGGTTACTGGCTAAGGCTCTTGCCACCCCTATAGTGCCTTTTTTAGACAAAGTTCAAAGGACAAAACCACCATCGTAACAGGTACAAGCATGCAAAATCTGAAGGTAATGCTACTCAATGCTAGAAGCCTAAACCTCAAAATGCACTCTCTCGAGGCACTCCTAAAAATGGAGAACATTGATATCTGTGCAGTAATTGAGACCTGGTTCAAGGCTCCAGAGAGCACCCCTGCAATACCAGGCTACAACTCTTACCACACTTTTTGGCCACCAAAACCAGGAACAAAACACTAAAGGTGGAGGAGTGTCCATATTCACCAAGGATATTCACACCACCAGGCTAGTTGCCCAACACAATGCATTTGAAATTCCCCAGGTGCAACTAACACTAGGTAAGACTGCAATCCAAATTGTAGCTTGCTACAGATCCCCCACCATGCCCCAAGATTCTCACTACACCTTTCTAAACCTACTGGAAAAAATTAAGATAGAACCAAACACTCTAATACTGGGTGATTTTAACTATCCTGCCATTAACTGGAAAAACTACTCGTGTACCAACACCTTTGCCCAGCAGTTATTGGACTTCATAAATTCCAATGCCCTGGATCAACTTATGCATAGTCCCATCAGGGGCTCCAATATCCTAGACCTGGTCATTACCAACATGGGAAATCGATGCTCCACACCTATGGTCACCCCCCTCGTTACGCAGGTTTGACCATAACCTAATCGCCCTTAACATCCACATCCCACCTCCACCCCCCATTAAGGAAACCTCCATAAAAAACTTCTCCAAAGCCAACTTCATGCTACTCAAGTCAGAAGTGACAAACTTCATGACATGCATGCAGACGGGAACTGAAAGTTCAACTGCTGAATCCTACACTAAGGCACTGAATGAGCACATCCACTCATGCATGAATCATGTCATCCCAAATAGAACCAAAATGCTCTCCTCCAAAAAAAAGGAAGCCAATCTGGTGGTCCCCTGCCATAAACAAACTTTACAACAAAAGGAAGAAACTGTTGCAGAAAAGAGGAAAATCTCATTTTGCAAAAAACTCCCTTACCAGCCTCAGTAAGAAACTGAGATCCCTCATAAAATTCTCCAAAGCTAGTTTCAAAAATAAAATTGCCAAAGATTCCAAAGATAACCACAAGGCATTTTATAACTATGTCAAGAATCTAAATGGCAATGCTCAGATCTGCCCTGAGCTAAAACAGAATGGCATTAAATATACTAATCCCAAAGATATTGCCAATATCCTGGCAGATCCATTCATTGCCAACTTCACCCCCTAAACGGCTCATCTCAGTACTGGAAGATTGCCAAGTTCCGGTAGTAATGGCCACACAGGTAAAAAATGCACTCTCCAAAGCTAAGAATACAGCATCCATGGGATCAGATGACATCCCGGACTGTGCACTACATGAACTACAATATGAACTGGCACCTCACCTAAGTGTCATGTTTAATCATAGCCTCACCTCAGGTTTTGTGCCCACTGAGTGGCGCAGAGCTACAGTTATCCCACTCCACAAGGGGGAATCCACCTTGGATCCTGGAAACTACCATCCCATCAGTCTGACAAGCCTTATCTGCAAGGCCATGGAGCGTATTATCATGGAACTTATAAACAAAGACATTGGCAACCTTCAAACACTGGACCCCACCCAGTTTGGGTTCGTGAAGGGCCAGTCTTGTCTCTTGAACCTAATTGACTTCTTCAAATCAGTCTCCAGAGCCATGGACAAGGGTAAGGTGGTCCACACAGCCTATCTAGACTTCACCAAGGTCTTTGACACCATCCCCCACTCTGGAATCATAGATAAACTTACTAAGCTGGGCATTAATCCCTACGTCACCCAATGGGTTGCCAACTGGCTTACTGACAGAACCCACCCTGTAAAAGTAGCCAACTCCAAATCCAGCTACAGACAAGTGACAAGTGGAGTACCTCAGGGTTCAGTCCTGGGACCGTTCTAGTTTGGCATCTACTTCTCTGAAGTACAGGCGAACACTAAGGGACTCTGGCTAACAAAGTTTGCAGATGACTGCAAACTGGGAGCCATTATTGAATCCCCAAATTATGTGGATACTCTACAAAATGGCCTTACAGAAACAGATGCTTGGTGCCAGAGCCAGGGTCTCAAGCTCAATGCCAAGAAATGTATAGTTATCCCCTTTGGGAAAAAACATGTACCCATGAATTACCACATAGGTGGCAGTGCACTAAACACCAAAAGTGGAATAAGACACTTAGGGACACAGGTGGACAGTGGTCTCACCTTCGATAACCACATCGCCACAACAGTCAGGAAAATCCTTCTATGTGGCACACTTCATCACTAAGGGCTTTTCATCCTGAAAAAAGGAGGTCATTGTCCCACTGTACTCATCCCTCATTAGACCCATTATAGAATACAATGCCCCATTTGGAATGTACCTCTCAAGACATCTGCAGCAACTGGAAAGGCCACAGAAATACCTCACTAAAAGAATCACAGTCCTAAAGCAGATGCCCTATGCTGACCGCCATAAAAACTCCAGCTATAT
Organism: Protopterus annectens; assembly: GCF_019279795.1. Classification (NCBI taxonomy): domain Eukaryota; kingdom Metazoa; phylum Chordata; order Ceratodontiformes; family Protopteridae; genus Protopterus; species Protopterus annectens. Next base: position 1,280,812,638 of record NC_056744.1, on the reverse strand, counting down.
TCTGTCGCATATTGTCTGCTCAGAGGTGATCTCTGCTTAACATACAAGGCCATGTCAAACCCAGAGCTGTTGGACATGCTACACTTAAAGAAATCCCAATCTCTCAGAGCCACACGCTCCAGGGATCTAAACCTTGTCATCACAATAAACAAAACATGCTGGAGGGATAGGTTCCTGACCCAGAGACTCCCCAGACTCTGGAATAGACTGCCCATACATGTCAAGCAGAGTGCCTCTTTGGCCTTCTTCAAAAGGAACCTTGACGTTTGGATGGGAGAAAGGAAATTCACCCCGGGGATCACATCATTCACCCTGCTAGACAGGGGTCCTGGAAAATAAATAGTGTGGGAAGAAATAGCCAGGGAATTGTTATGGCTAGGCTTGTATAGGCCCTAGGGCCGATAGCCTAGTACCAACCTATGAACCTATGAACCTATGAACATAATTTACCAAGCTAAGAAAGCACCTGCACTGAAAAATTCTCCAACCTTATTCAACAAGCCATTCTCTAAGATCATACACTTCATGCTTACTTCATATAACCACATCAAAAACATTGCTGGTGACTACTGATAATCCCACTATGCAGCTAGAAGTTGGAACTCTCTTCCATTAAACATTAGAACTACTACTAATTGCAAAATGTTCAAAACATTGCTGAGAAACTTCATTGCTGATTCTTGGCTTTGCACATGTACTACTCCTTTGCTAGTATAGCTAAAAACCTTTTCAAGTATAAAACTCTCTGTAATATGTACTATTAACTTCTTATTTCTAATTTCCTTAACTATCCTGTAGGTTTTTGTAAAAATCACATATTTTTGTGCTTGTTATTATTATATTATATTATATTACATTATATTGTATTATATTATATTATATTATATTATATTATATAGTATTTTATGTATTTAACAGCTGTAATTTCTCTTTACTGTTTGTATTTTCTATACGTGGAGCTTTTCTCTCTGGGCCTCTGCTCAAAATGTACTTTTTTAACCAAGTCAGACTTTCCTGGTGAACAAAATGAAATAAATAAATATGTCACATATGATGGTACTCATTTTATTTCTTTTTTTCTTTCACCCTAACCTTTATCTCTCTTTTACTTTTCTATTATGTGTCAACAAAATGTTTCTATGTTGTCCATTTGTAACAAATCAATAAATGCTTTACAGCACAGGGAGATAGGCCAACTCCAGTATCTCACATTGCCACCACTCTACAGGCTCTGGCACAGACAACCAGCATCTGGAACCCAACCTGGCAGTACTGCCTCTGCTGCCCCTGCACTACCTGCACCCGCACCCTCAGGTAGCACTTGCCTGGCAGCTGGTGCTGTGGTACCCTCCATGAGTACTGGTGGAGGTGGTGATTTATTCACCCACCAGAAGATGCCAGGGTTGGTGCATAGGTTTGTGCACAGCACCACTGGTGCATGCCATGCCAGATGTAGAGGCTGCTCTCCCTTATGGTCTGCTGGAGGAGGAGATGTCAAGTACTCCAGCAGCCAGCAGAGTGAGGGGACAGTGATGGCTAGATTCTCACTGTCCCCATGTTTGATGGGCATGAGTTTGTGATGTCCCCTGTTAACCCCAATTATGGTTGTCCTCCAACCTTTTGTGTCTCTCACCATCCCTGTGTCTTGTCTTGTTTGTCCTATTTGTTTATATCTGCTTCATCACCTACTGAACTTACCTGACCAAGAAATACAAATGTCCCTTACCCAACATTCCTCTCATACTGAAATAGAAAAAAAGGCACTTGTCCCACACACAAAAAAATAGTGTCCCATACATAGCTCTCCACTTTGCACACATCTTCCTGACACACTTGATTTGCTACATTTGGCTATACAGTATGATTGCATTGCTGCCACCCCTCTTTGTGGAGGTGACAGTCTAAATTCAGCTAATATTCTGTACATATTTTCAGTTTACACTGTGAGGAAATGGATAACTATGGTGACTTTCTAACTCCCTCCTGCACATTGTTATATAACTTTGTTTTCCCCCTGCTTGCCCCCCATTTTACCACTTTCTTATCTTAATCTTTAATCTGGCCAAAAAATAGAATCACACAACACACATAAGTAACAAAAAAGCAATAGAGTCCTTCTCTTTTTGGCCTCTATGTTTGCACAGAGTTTGGTATTGTGCACCAATGCCAAGTGACACACAGCTTAGATAATGCATGATAACACACAGTGAATGTTGCATAAAGAATTATTACATTGCCTTTTAAACACTTATTGAAAACTATTAAATACATCTGTATTTGAACTATATATTACCTGGGCTTTAATGGATAGTTAGCCATGTCCAACTGTCAAGATATTAAAGTCAGACTTGTGCTGTGGTGTTTGCATTAAATACTGAGTTTTCTAGTTCATCTACTTAGATATATAGGGGTTCTAATCTCACTGCAGTCAGCTGGTGTGTGTGTGTGTGTGTGTGTGTGTGTGTGTGTGTGTGTGTGTGTGTGTGTGTGTGTGTGTGTGTGTGTGTGTGTGTGTGTGTCTGTGTGTGTGTGTGTGTCTATCTAGTCAGAAAAGAATAACTGAGTATCCTGCAGTCACCACTACAATGTCATGGAGTTCCAACAATTTTACAGTTGGATATGCCTACACATCATTTCATGCAGGCCTCAAAACATCTTTTCTCAAACATCCATTGATGATGTCATCCACTATAAGTTCTCCTGCAGCCTTGTAAAAGTCAGACTTGTGCTATGATGCTTGCATAAAATGCTGAGTTCTCTAGTCTGTGTACGTAGGAAGGATTCTGTTCTCATTGCAGTCAACCGGTGTGTGTGTGTGTGTGTGTGTGTGTGTGTGTGTGTGTGTGTGTGTGTGTGTGTGTGTGTGTGTGTGTGTGTGTGTGTGTGTGTGCGTGCGTGTGTTTGTTCACTTGCTTGACATTAGAGAGAGCATTTTACACTAGCATGTCAGACACTGTTATTACCATTTTCCTCTCACCAGACACTGTTGATGTTATCACTTGTAAAGTGTTGTCCAACACTCCCCAAATCAGACTTGTGCTGTGGCACTTGTTTTAAATACAGAGGTCTCTAGTCAGTGTAGTGAGATAGGTAGGGGTTATCTTCTCACTGCAGTCAGTGTGTGTGTGTGTGTGTGTGTGTGTGTGTGTGTGTGTGTGTGTGTGTGTATGTGTGCACTTGCTTGACATTAGAGAAAGCATGTTGGGCACCACTAGTACCATCTTGCTGTCAACATAAACTGACTCTGCTGATATCATTAGCTATAACTGTCTATCAAGCTTAGTCTGTTAATGTCACAAACTAGGTTAAGATCTCTAGAGCAAGTGACTATTGTGCCATGAGATTTAAAGATGTGAAGTATTTCCATCAGGGCAGTCAATGACTGGCATGTAGACCAGGCACAAGTTACCTCATCATATACGATACAGAGTACTGTCCCATGGCTTCCAGTCTATCCACATATGTCATGTCATGGTTTGTAGGTCCTGTATTTTCTTGTTCAGAATTGCCTGTGGTCTCTCCAGCAGCTGTGAGTGTCTGGGGAGGTACATGTAAAAGGGGGCATTCTACTCTATTAGTGTTCTTATGAGGTTTGAGTACAGTGGTGTTATAACAGCCTCACATTTGGATATGATGGCCTGGCTTATCAGGTGCACAACATAGAAGGCTTTCCTTACAACTATGAAAACTTGGTGGTTGATGTTCAAATTGCTATCTACTTGTGTTCGCAGATCTTGTACCACTGAGTTTGACATTGGGGGTGTTGTTAATGCTGTAATTAACTGGGAATTCCACTTTGTAGAAGGCAAATATAATGACACATTGTTGCATTTCTTTATACACTGTGTGGCTTTGGCCTCAATCATTTGTCTGTGTTAGCCCCTCCTGTAATATGTAAACATCACTGGTGGACTCATTAATTGCACCCAATATTAATCATCAGCAAACTTTGTAAACCAAAGTCTGTATACTTTAACTTGGACTTCCAAGAAATAGATTCCAAACAGTGAAGGGCCCATTACAGATCCTTGTTATACCCTACTGGTAGATGTTGGTTCACCAGCTTTCACAGTATGTTTTCTGTCAGTGAGCCAGTTGGCTAACCATCTATCATCATAAGGGTTATTCCCCAAATGATATCTGAGTGGAGGATTGTATCAAATCCCTAGGCCAGATCAACATAGGTGGTATGCACTGTCTTATCTTCATCCAGCACTTTGGTGACTTTGTCAAAGTAGTCTACTATGTTTAATAAGCATTATCTACCCTTAACAAAGCCAAATTGGGTTGGGTCTAGAGTTTGAAGCTCACCTATGTCCCTGTCGATAAGGTTCATGATTCTTTCCATGGCCTTGCAGACAACACTAATTGTTGATGGCCCTCCTTTGTGCAAGGAGATTATTGCTGCTGTTTTCTACTCTGCTGGAACCAAGCCAGTTCCCAGGCTATGGTGACAGAGGATGGTAATTTGGTCGTCTAGGTCCTGTTGTAGATTGCTAAGTAAGTACTTACATAGATGTTTGACAACATTGATGGCAATGGTTATGTGATAGTGTGAATTGTGCCATATATATATATATATATATATATATATATATATATATATATATATATATATATATATATATATATATATCTATATATATATATATATATATATATATATATATATATATATATATATATGCCATATATACCTGTCAACTAGCCAGAATTCTTCTTAATGCCACATTATATATGCACAGTATAGTAGTGTCCCTCCTAACACCTCCAGAAGATGTTACAGTGTCAGGACAGTGAGCTTGATCACCCTCTTAAATTGCTGACATCTCATAATAGTTGTACAATGTGTTAGTGCAGAAACATCTACGATCACTTACAATTACATATTTTCTGCCAGAGACATGGGTTACTGATGGCATTATTCTGATGCTGTCCATGATTGTGTGTGCTTCTTTTACTGTTGTCCATGAGCATGTAACTATGTGTCCCACTTGGTAGAGACCTCTGTTGACATTACAGTCATATTCAGACAATTCATTTTGCACACCTTCACAATATGCAGCTAACCTCTTTTGTAGACAACATCCCTAATAGATGTCCACTTCATTGTACATATCAGGATACTCATATCACAAAGACATCTTCTCCATTGTTGTCACCTTGCATGACAGTCATATAATATACATTTACACTGTGTAGTCCATACTGTATCATGTTACTATGTGATTAGTGTTCTTACTACAACTGTCTTCCATTTACATGCCCTCCTCTGCTGTATATTATAATGGTTCACCTGTCCTCTTTGCCTGTATTTGTTCCTACAATTCATCTGTGTGTCCTTATTCAAAACACACATTTCCCCTGATTGTTAATTTTAAATGGCAGTCCATGTACCATTAAGGATCATTTACACAACTTTTGTACAGAATACCTAAAATGGGATTACACAATACTCTGCACTGTATACACTGTCTTAGAATGCATTTGGACCATATACATCGCTATAGTATTAACCCTGGTAATCATTGTGCATTCCATACAATTTTGCAAACCTAGTTTGCCCATAGACATCTATTAGTGATGTTATCTACAATAGAGGTTATCTGGCCCAGAAATTGCAGCTAATGGCCGTTTGGGCAGTTTTTTCTCATCTCTTTCACCTTTCTGGTTTAAAAGCCGCACTTGCACTGTTTCCCACCTTTCCTGTTACTAGCCTAGTCCAGATACAGAGTTGCTGTATCCAGGACTGTCGGTAAGCTTCTGAGCCCCACAAGCCTTTCTGTGTTGGAGGGAAGCCTTCTAGCTTATCAGTGGGAGTGGTAAGCACTAGGTAGCCTATCTACCACAAGAGGAGTGGTTCTGGCCCAGAAATTGTAGTTTATTGGCCATTTGGGCAGTTTTTTCCATCTCTCTCAACTTTCTGGTTTTAAAGCCCATGTTTGCGCTTGATCTCCACCTTTCCCATAACTAGTCTAGTCCAGGTACAGATTTGCTGTATCCAGGACTGTTTGTAAGCTTCTGAGCCCCCCAAGCCTTTGTGTTGGAGTGCAGCCTTCTAGCTTATCAGTGGGAGTGGTAAGTACTAGGTAGCCTGTCTACCACAAGAAGAGTGGTTCTTGGCCCAGGAATTGTAGTTTATTGATCATTCGGGAAGTTGTCCAACTCTTTCAACTTTCTGGTTAAAAAGACCACATCTGCACTTGTTTCCCGTAACTGCAGTGGTGGTGCTGCGGTAGCGTTGTCGCCTCACAGTAAGACGTTGTCCTGTTTGATGCTCAGCTAAAGCGTCTTCTGTGAGGAGAGATGCATGAATGGGCATACCTTTGTTGAAGGTTGTGCATCAGGGTTGGCAACTCGGCACATAAAAATCTACTGCCAATCATTAGCAGACTGGAGTTCCGCTGTGACGACCCCTAACCAGGAAAAGCCGAAAGACACAACAACATCTGCGCTTGTTTCCCATCTTTCCTGTAACTAACCTACTGGAAAGCAATCGAAAGCCTTAAACTGATACAAGCCTTCTAGCTTAAAAGAGAGACTTTGGAGTGATTGAGTATCAGTTTTCTGTATTTTCTTGCTGTACTTAACTGTTTTCCACCTAAACGCTGATTTTTCCAGCACTTATTGTGATTTAAAAGCTTGTTTTTTTCACATATTGTACTTATTTGACTGCCTGCACTTTTAAAAAGTTGTTTTTTGTTTAAATAAATTGTTTAATTGTTGTAGGCTACACACTAAAGTGTGATAGCCTTTTCTGATCACTTGTAGTCGTTTAAAGCTGTTTTAAGTGTACTTTTTACTGTTTTTGCCTTATCTTTTCAAAAAAAAAAATTCTTGTTTCCCTCCTTTCTAAGCTAGTATAGTCCAGTTTTCAGGCTAGTGCTGAATTCAGGGCTGTGTTACAAGTTTCTGAGTTGCCCATACCTTACTTGGATAGAGGGAAGTTTCTCTGTTCACCTGTGAGAGAGGGGAACTTTGAGCAGCCATCTGTCCCTGGAGGAGTGGTTCCAGCCCAGAAGTCAGTAGTTTAAAAACCGTGTTTGCACGGTTTTGTGCGCCGGGCAGCACCGGTTAGCTAGGGTTAAATTATTCCCGGCTCCACTAAGTCTCCTCTTCAGTTTTTCACTTGAAACTAGTCCAACTCTTAACCTAAGCACTCAAAAAGCATCCTACAGTTCAGCACGTGCTCAGACCTAATAGCAAACACTAATATACCCTGACATTTGACTGCCCAGCAGGGCAAGGCTCTTTATCCACCCCTCATCAACCAAGTGACTAAGCAGCTCACCCTACTATTCAGGCATGACCAAAGGGCAACTTCAGGTGTACTCTCCAGTCCAGCTGGTGAATCTGGGTATCCTGAGGCAATGTTACAACTGCCTCATGTACACAGACAGCCCCCTCCTCCTACCACAAAACACTAACATATGCGAGAGATGCAATTATACAGCCAAACTGGAGGCTAAGGTCTCTCCACCCAAGACTGGAACAGACAGTCATGAGGAGAAGGTTAACACTTGCACCACACCTCCAGCCTCACATAGACCTACTAAACCAGCACTGGCAAAAAATACACATAAATACATGAAATCATACTCGGAGGCACTATATAAAAACCTGCAAAAGCATCAGAGAGCTCCAACGCAGACACCCACAAAACCTGCACCTTCCATCACAAACCAGACAACACATAAAACGCAAAATCAATTTGCCGCACAATCATAGCCCTTAAGGTGAAATAACATACCTAACACACTAGTAATAGGTGACTCAATAGTCAGGCACACTGACGCCCCACTCACTAGGCTGGACAAGGAGAAGGTTACTGTTAGCTGCCTATCAGAAGCCAGAATTTGCCACATAACACCAGCACTCAGATCACTCCAGAACAAGTACAAATATGACTCTGTCATTGTTCATGTTGGTGTGAATGACTTGAGATGTACCTCTCTGGACTACATGAAAAGAGACATGGAAGTGCTCTCTGATCATGTAGCCCAGGCGGGTAAGACCCTCACCCTGAGTAGCATCCTGCCCTCACCAAGAATGATACCTCAGTATAAAGAAAATATGATAAATTTCAACAATTGGCTAAGCTTCTGGTGTCATTCAAAGGGGATTCAGTGTCTGTCAGCCTGGGATGACATGCTCGACAAGCCGCGTTGCTTCGCAAGAGATGGCTTGCACCTGTCACCCCTTGGCTTTCAAATACTGGCCAAGGCTCTTGCTGCCCCCATAGTGCCTTTTTTAGGCAAGGCTCAAAATTCAAACCCACTACCATAAACAGCACAAGTAAAAAAATGAGGGTTATGCTACTCAACGCCATAAGTTTAAATCTCAAAATGCATGTGCTCGAAGCACTCCTAAGTATGGAGAACGTCGACATCTGTGCAGTAACTGAAACCTGGTTCAAGGCTCCAGAGAGCACTGCAGCACTACTGGGCTACAACTCATACCACACATTTCGGCCACAGAACAAGGACCGAAACACAAAAACAGGGGGTGTATCCATACTGATCAAGGATACTCACATCTCCAGGTTAGTGGCGCAGCATGATTCCTCTGAGATCATCCATGTGCAACTAACATCAGGCAAATCTGCAATGCAAATTGTGGCCTGCTACAGATCACCCTCCATGACCCAGGACCACCACTCCACCTTTCTGGAGACACTGAAAAACATGGAGGTCCTACCGAACACCCTGATATTGGGTGATTTCAATTACCCTACCATTAACTGGGAAAACTACTTGAGTACAAACTCCCAGGCTCAGCGCTTCCTGGAATTTATCAACTCAAATGCCCTGGATCAGCTGGTAAACTCCCCTACCAGACGCCACAACATATTGGACCTGGTCATCACCAACATGGGCGACAGGTGTTCTGTACCAGAGGTCAACCCATCACTGGCTAGATCAGACCATAAACTAATCACCCTGGATGTCCACACCCCACCACCACCCCAACAAGGAAAGCACAGTGAAAAACCTTTCTAAAGCAAACTTCACCTTACTTAAGGCAGAGGTGGTAAGTTTCACAGCCCCCACGCTAAAGGATAACACTTCCCAAGATGCAGAATCCTTTTCAATTGTGCTCTATGAGCACCTACAAGGATGCATGGATCATGCCATCAATAAGCAAGACCAAGACTCACTACCCTAAGAGAAGGAAACCAGTCTGGTGGATTCCTGCCATAAACAGGTTATACAACAGAAGGAGGAAACTAGTTCAGAAAAAAAGCAAATCCCAAGAAGGAAAGACATCCCTGATCAGTATCAGTAAGAAACTAAGGTCCCTCATAAAATCATCCAAAGCTAACTTCGAAAGAAAAATAGCCAAGAATTCGAAAGATAACCACAAAGTCTTCTTTAGCTATGTCAAGAATCTAAGTGGCAATTCACAGATATGCTGTGAGCTAGTGCAAAATAGCACAAAATATACTGAACCTACTGATATTGCCAACATCCTGGCAGATAGATTCAGTGCAAACTTCACCTCCTTCTCACCTTCAAAAGGGCCCACAACAATACCGGAAAAGTGTAGTGTCCCAGAAATCACAGAAGCACAGGTGAAAATAGCCCTTTCAAAAGCCAAAAACACAGCATCAATGGGGGCAAATGGTGTCCCAGGCTCCGTCTTGCAAGAACTACAGAAAGAACTAACCCCCCACCTAAACACGCTATTCAACCTCAGCCTCTCCACAGGCTACATGCCCATAGAATGGGGCACAGCAATGGTTATTCTGCTCCACAAAGGAGGGGCCACAACTGACCATGGTAGCTATCGCCCCATAAGCCTGTCTAGCCTGGTCTGCAAGGCTATGGAGAGCATCATCATGGAACTCATTAACAAAGACATTGGGAACCTCTAAACACTTGACCCGACCGAGTTCGGCTTTGTTAAGGGCAGATCATGCCTACTAAACCTGGTTGACATCTTCGAGACAGTCACCAAGGCCATAGATGAGGGGAAAGGTGGTTCACATAGCCTACCTTGATCTCTCCAAGGCATTCGACACCATTCCTCACTCGAGTATTATAGAAAAACTCACCAGCCTGAACATAAACCCCTATGTCACAAGATGGGTTGCCAACTGGCTTACAGACAGAACTCACACAGTAAGAATAGTGGGCTCCAGGTCCGACTCTAAACCAGTCACAAGTGGTGTCCCACAAGGTTCGGTTCTGGGACCCCTACTATTCGGCATATATTTCTCAGAAGTACAGGCAAACACGGGAGGACTATGGCTAACCAAGTTTGCCGATGACTGCAAACTGGGAGCCATAAGTGACTCTCCGGCTAACACGGACATCCTTCAAAAAGGCCTTACTGAGGCAGACACCTGGTGTCAAAGTCATGGCCTCAAGCTAAATGCCAAAAATGCATAGTCATCCCATTTGGGAAAAACAAAACACCCACGAATTACCACATTGGTGGCAGCCCCCTTAATACAGAAGAGGTAATAAGAGATCTATGGACCCAGGTAGATAGTAATCTCTCCTTTGACAATCATATTGCCAAAGTAGTTAGGAAATCCTTCTATGTGGCTCATCTAATTACTAAGGGGTTCGCATCTAGAAATAAAGAGGTTATAGTGTCCCTCTACTCATCACTCATCAGACCCATCATAGAGTACAATGACCCATTTGGTATGTACCTCACAAGACACTTCCAACAGCTGGAAAGACCACAAAAGCACCTCACCAAGAGGATTACTGGGCTCAAACATATGTCCTATGCAGCCTGACTGAAAAATCTCCGGCTGTACTCAGTGGCATATTGCTTACTCAGAGGTGATCTCTGCCTGATTTACAAAGCCATGTCCAACTCAGAACTGATGGACATTCTCCACCTAAAGAAATCCAAGTCACTGCGAGCCACACGCTCTAGTGAGCTGAACCTCGCCACAACAATAAATAGAACATGCTGGAGGGATAGATTCCTGTCACAGCAACTCCCCATGCTTTGGAACAAAATTCCTAACTACATTAGGCAGAGCCCCTCACTAACACTCTTCAAGAGAAGCCTTGATGAGTGGATGGGTAACAGAAAATACACCCCTGGGATCACTTCATGGACTCTGCTTGACAGAGGCTCAATTAATTATTAATCAATGGGGCGGTGAAAGCCGACACACTCTGGCTAGGCTTATAAATGCCCTCGGGCAGATAGCCTAGTACCTACCTATGAACCTATGAACCTAGATAAACAGGTCTACATGTTTGCTGCTATCCATGTTGAGTTACATGGTTTCTTGGCTGGCAACATTGCTGTTCCTGACAAAGCCAAGCTTCTTTACATTTAAATGCGGTGCTAGGCATGAATGTGCAACTAGCACTGCTGTTCACCGTGTAAACATGTAAACTCTCTGTAGGCTTCACACAAAGCCTACAATGAGTTTACTGGATCCTCAGGATGAGGCAATACTGTAAAAGTAATTTGATAAGGCAAGTTATGAGGCAATATGGGAAATTTGGGAAGCATATGGAATATGTAAAAAATAGTGAAATTTATAAAAACTTGATATGAAAATTCATGGGTGAAAATAGTGATAAATGCATGTATGGGAAAAAAGATCAGGGCAATAAGGGAAGTTAAGCAGTAGTGTCTCTTAACTATGTGTTTTTGTAATAGTAATGAATGCAGTTACTCAGACGTTTATGTCAGAAATGGTAAGGTATGTTGGAAGTTGAGAAAGGAAAGTGAGATACCAGTATGTTGTTCTAATGCAGATTATTTGCTTATTGTAGCAAATAATAGAGGACTGACAAATGAAATTTCTTAAGAATTGAAACACTATCAAAAGGCAAAGTTTATGATTGAATAAAGGGAAAAGTAAGGGTGAAATAATGATGATGAACAAAATTTATTATAATAAGAAGAAACATGAAAACATACTGAACCAGGGGAAAATGTAAGTGGAAGAAATAGAAACAAATATATGGATGATAAAGTTATAAAAATGAAAAACCGATGAATCTGGTGAGAAAATGAATGAATGAATTAATGAATGGTAGGAAAGATTATGCAAGACTGCTTTCCTCTATATCCATGGGCTAACTTATCAGATTATGTTAGAAATGCAGTAAAGCAAAGAAGGAAAAGGTTTGAAGACTTCTATTAAGCTAAGGAACCTTTTGGAATTTTTTGTTAAAGTTACATTTTAAAGGAAATATGAAATATAATACAATAGAAGAAAGAATGTTCTATGACTGAAAGGTACAGGAAACTGCAAAACATTGTTTTTAGAATGTAAAATTAATACTTTTTTGTGGAAAAGTTTAAAAATGTATAGAGTTGGGAAGGTTTCAAAGAAATTAATATGGAAATTATATTGTATGGCAAATAGGAAAAAGAAAGGAAGGATGACATTGATAAATGGAGTAAAATATTATTTGTTATGATGTGGGCATTGTGGAAAAGAAGGTGTGAAGGACTGCTGTATAATAAAAACAGAAAAGACAAAAATATATTTGCAGAAATAAGAAAATGTAGAATAAAAACCAATATATTGCCAGGTAAAGCACCCTCTGTTAAGAACAAATCATGAACACAAAGAAAATCTTAGTGTGTGGCAACATGCCTGTAAGGAAACCAGTTGTTGGGTTCAATGAAACAACAAGTAGAAGTAGTCACAGTCCATAAGTTCATTAAAATCCAGGTTTTTAATGACAAAAAGATAAAAACTGCAGAAACTGCAGTAGCTTGTATCCAACGCTTCATCGACATTGAATGCAGCAAAGAGCAAATCATTTAAATACATAACAAGTGTCAGTAGTAATTAACACACATACTGATACATGATTTAAGGTAGTATCATTAAAAATCAGCAAAAAAAATTAAAAAAAAGCATTGTTGTTGTGTTATGTATGTATATGTAAAATCAAAATCAGTGTTTAAGGTTATTATTAATGGTCTGAGTGTGAATTAAGTATCAAGTCCTAGGGTCAAATTTCAAGATCCATTTCCTTCCCATTCCTCTTCCTCCCTCCTATTTTCCTAGTCTTCCTCCTTTGAAGTCTCCCCCCTGAACAAGGTTCCAAGAAAGTGTGAGGCAAAAAGTGTGAAGCTGTGGCGCTAAAGGGCATTGGGTATATCATGGCCGATATTTTAAATCGATCATTAGATGGGGATGGCATAGGGTCCTGGTAGTCATCCCAACATAGGGTCCTGGTAGTCATCCCAATATAAAATATATACCATATACCAGCAGCATAACATATACCAGGTTGGAGGTGGTGCAAATGTCATGTGACTGTGTTGATGTGAACCTGTGAATAAGCTATGAACTTGCACTGAAATAGCTATGAACTTGCACTGATTGCAAGAAAACGAGAAATGTGCCCTTCTTGTTCAAACTCCTGCTAACTAAAGGCTTCCTATCATAACAAAGAAGTCTGTTTAGAGAATACATATTTCTTAACTATTATTGTGGTCTATTATCAACTAACTTTTGATGTTTGTTGTTAGCAACAACATTCATGACTGTTGTTGTTAGTGTAAGGAATAACTATTCTTTTTGTGGTAGAATTAATAACTATTCTATTTGTGTTAAATTATATCTGTTCTCTTGGGGTCCATCTTTGTTCTCTTTAGATCACCAGTCCCTTTGCCATCACTAATATTTGTACCATCACGATGTTTTGTGTATGATTATGATGACCTCTGTAGCTTGCTGGCTTGTGTAGTTCATGATCATCATAAGTGAGTAGGTGAGTTGTTAGTCCTTAGAACTTGATTGGTTACAATATTCACATACATTTGCTATATTCTATGCTATATGCATGTGTATACTGTAATTACATGTAATAAGTTGTTCCCTCAGCACTCTCAATCCTTACAATGTCAAAAACCATTGTTAGTCTTAAACTTCTTCTCATCTTGTCTGAGTGATTACATTGTCTGATGATTTAAATTCAAAAGAAATTCTGTGGTGTGTGTGATTTAAAATAGGACCAAATAGTTCAAGTAGCATAATGTGCCACCCCATATGATAAATCTACATCATCTAAATCTATATTAATATGTGAGATGCTATCTTAACTGTTATCATTATATTATTTATAAGCACATTCCTCCCATTGTGCCAATATGCATTGGCACATTTCGTGCCCATCGCCTCCTTTAAGACATTAAATCTATTTTGGTTAAAAGGTAATACTTGTTGTCAAAAAATATTCATAAAAGTGACAAAAGTGAAGAAATATTAGAAATATTGTAGGTAGGAAGCAACTGTTTAGCAAAAAAGTTTAACATGGTAAATCATCATCACATTGGACCAAAATGATGTTTTCATAAAATTCATAACCAATTAAGATATGGTCAAAAGAAACAAAAAAGGTCAAGTTGGTTTCAAGATATGTGGTTCAAGTATTATAAGAAATAAGAAAATGGTTGTAGAAAAAGCATTGGGGAAGGCAGACAAAAATTAAGGGAATTGGCCTAGGATCATAGGATCATAGGAAGTTACTAGGCCATTGGCCCTGAGGCCCTTAGAAGCCTAGCCAAGAATTTAACCCATGTTCTGACAAGCCAGCAGGAACACAGGTGGACTCACAGGGGTGTATTTTCTGTTCCCCATCCAGTTATCCAGGTTGTGCTTAATAAAGGTTAAAGAGATACACTGCTTGATGTGGAGAGGGTGTCTATTCCACAGAAGTGGGAGACTCTGGGACACAAATCTGTCTTGCCAACATGTCCTATTTATGTCACAGACCAGGCTGAGGTTGCACATGTGGGTTACTCAAGTGGAGTGACTTGCAGACATGCAGCAGTCCTAACAAGGCGGGATCTGAGATTGCTTTGTATGCCAGACATAGGTCACCTCTGAGGAGTCTGTATGAGACTGCGTAGAGGGACAGGACTTTTTGCCTATCTGTGTAGGGTAGATGTTTGAGGACCTGGATTCTCCTGGTGAGGAACCCCTGTGGTCTCTCCAGCTGCTGTATGTACTTTGTGAGGTACATGCCGAAAGGTACATTGTACTCAATAATGGGTCTTATAATGGAAGAATACATGGATGTTATGACTTCCTTGTCCTTGAATGAGATAACCTTACTAATGAGGTGGGCCATATAGAAAGCTTTCTATATAATGGAAGCAACATGGCAGTCAAAAGACAATTTGTTATCAGCCTGGGTGCCCAAGTCCCTTACGACTGATTGCATGCTTAGGACCTTGTTATTAATATAGTAAGTTGTGAGGATGTCATTCTTCCCAAAGGGGATGATGTATCCACTTTTTGGCATTCAGTCTGAGGTCATGTTTCTGGCACCAGTCATTTGTTTAGGTGAGACCCTTTTGGAGGATGTCCACATCACTAGGGAAATTAATGACATGTCCAAATTGCAGTCATCTGCAAGCTTGGTCAGCCATAGCCCACTGGTTTTGGCCTGCACCTCACAAAAGTATATCCCAAACAACAGAGGCCCCAAGACTGATCCTGGGGGTACACTGCTCATTATGGGTCTACTGCTTGAGGTGACTTCCCTTATTTTGAGTATGTGCATTCTATCAGTGAGCCAGTTCACTACCCATGTGGTAACATACGGATTGATGCCTAGTTGAAAGAATTTATCTATTATACCCAAGTGGGGAATAGTATTGAAAGCTTTGGCCAGGTCAAGGTAGGTGGTGTGCACTGTCTTCCCCTCATCCATGGCTTCTGTGACTGTTTTGAAGAAGTTGACCAAGTTTAACAGGTGTAATCTCCTTTTGACAAAACCAAACTGTGTGGAGTCAAGCGTTTGGCGGTTGCCATTGTCCTTGTTTATAAGGTCCATGATAACATATTCTGTGGCCATGCAGATCAGGCTAATTAGGCTGATGGGGCTAAAATTGCCTGGGTCAGTGGGTACTACATCTTTATGTAGTGGGATGACAGTGACTGTCCTCCAATCAGCTGAGATGAAGCCGGTGCTCAGGCTTTGCTTGAATAAGGTTCCTAATGGTGCCAAGAGCTCATGCCTGAGTTCATGTTGGATGCAGTCAGGGATGTTGTCAGGTACTATGGAGGCTGTAATTTTTGCCTTTGAGAAGGCATTAAAGACCTTCTCCCTCGTGATGAGGGGAGGGAGACAGGTGCTGGGGATGTCCTGGTTTACTGATGCTGGGGACAGCGGGATGAAGTTTTCACTGAATCTGGCTGCTAGCAGATTCGCTGTATCTATGGCATTTGTGTATGTGGTGTTCCTGACCATCAGTTCAGAGCAGATGTGGGTGTTACATTTGAGATTGCAGAAATATGTGAAGAAGACCTTATGATTGTCCTTAGTGGATGTGGCTAGTTTGGGCTCGATGTTAGCCTTAGAGGATTTCACCAGTGACCTTATTTGTTTCTTCAGACAAAGGAGAGATTGCTTCCAACGTGGCACCTGCTCATTCTTGCTCCTGTTCAGCAATTTTTTCCTTTTATTATAGAGTTTGTTTATTGCTGCCTCTTCCTTGAAGAAGATGATTTGGTCCTAACAGGTATTGCTGAGTCCATGCAGCTGTGTAGGCGCTCATATAGTTTTTTGGTGTAAGCTTGGACTTTAGTGCTAGCTGCAACTGAATGGATGGTGGCTGTGAAGCTACTTATACATGCTCTCAGGAGATTGTAGTCAGCTTTGGAAACATTTTTTTTTGTTTGACTCTGACAATGGGGGGGGGCTGTCAGGGGAGATGGTGACTTCGAAAGTGATCACTTTATGGTTGCATCTTACCAAGGAGGATGGCACTGTAGAGGTGCTACAGTGACTACTCATGTTGTTTAGTCTAGGATATTTTCACCTCTCATAGGCATGTCAACCAGCTGATCCAAAGCATTGGCACTGACAAAGTCAAGGAATCTCTGGGCATTCATGTTTGGGAATATGTCTTCCACTCTATGGTTGGGTAGTTAAAGTCTTCCAGAATCAGGGTTGAGGGTCGAATCTTGATGGATTCGAGTAAGTCCAGATAGGTGGAGTTGGTATGGTTGGGGGTCTATAGCTAGCTATGGTTTGAATAGGTGTTTTGTCTACAGTTAACTGCACTTGGAGTGTCTCCTGTGCATCATACTGTTTGACCAGCTTGGAGGTGTGTATGTCTTTGAAAAATATTGAAACTCCACCTTTCTTTGGCTTTGTAGCCCTTTGTTTGGGGTCTGAAAGTATGATGGGATGAGTAACCTGGAAAGGTCTGGGTGATCTCCGCAGCTTTGAACCAGGTTTCAATGACTGCACAAATGTCAGCATCCTTCAGGGCAAGGAAAGCTTGCGATCAGTGCAGCTTCATGCTGATTACTAGGATTTAGCAGCATGACCTTTAAATTTTGTTTAGAAGAATTGTTCTTGTTGGTAATTTTGTGCTCATGACTTTGCCTAAAAAAAGCACTATGGGGGAGGCAAAAGCCTTTGCCAGATGCCTGAAGCCCAGGGGAGACAGCTGAAGGGTATCTCTGGCAAAGAATTGTGGCCTGTCAATCATGTCATCCCAGGCTGTCAGGTACTGGATCCCCTTGGAATGAGCCAATTGTTAAAGTCAATCATTTTCTGTTTGTATTGAGGCATCATTATGGGTGACTGTAGAATGCTGCTTAAGGCTAGGAACACAACTGCCTGGGATACATATTCAGTGATCTTGATCATATATGTCTTCATATAGTCCAGGGAGGTATGTCTCGGGTCATTCACACCAATATGGGCTATGCCAGTGTCATAACAGTACCTGTTGTTGAGATACTTAAGTGCATGGGTGATATGGTGGATTCTGGTACCTGACAAACAACTAACCATGACTTTCTCCATATCCAGCCTGATGAGGGGCACATCTGTGTAGTTTACAATGGAGTCTCCTATGACTAATATGTTGGGTTTATGTTCAGGCCTTAGTGGCTGTGAGACACAGGTGTGTGAACCACATGTTGTGTGTGGTGTGGGTGGCAGTGGAATTCATGTGTGTTTTTGCCTTGTAGGTCTCTTTTGTTTCGGTATGTTTTTCTTGAGGACCTCCTCATATATGGATGTGTATTGTGTAGATGTGGGTGGTGTTTCAGGTGTGGTGTTTGTGTTGACAGCCTTCTCAGTGCCAGATATACTAGCTTGTGAGGGAGAGATCATAGACGCTAGGTTTTTAAGTAATTGCATCTCTCACAAATTGTGTTCCTAGGTGGTAGCAGTAGAGGGTTGTCGGTGTACATAAGGCAGTTGCTACAATGTCTCAGGATGCCCATATCAAACAGACTGGGAGGAGAAATGGTAGGAAATTGTCCATCCATATTTATCAAAATCTGAGGGAGAGAGGCCAGAGAGAGTTAAGGGGGTAAAGTGTGGAAGGTTTAAGATGAGTACTACTAGGTGATCACACAAGTGCTACTAAGGGAAAATTTGTAGCTGGAATACCTTACAATCAGTTAAAATAGTGCAGCTCGGGTGTGTGATGTGCAAACAAGCTCGAACCAGCTCAAATGAAGGGTTTAAATACCACAAAAAATAGAAGATTCTAGTAACACAGAAATCTAGCCAATCCTGCTTGTCCCTGCTTTCTTTACCAATCAGCTTGTGTCAGACAAGATCCAGGCAGCCCTGCTATTTTCACTAAAAGAGACAATAGGCCCTACCAACCCAAGATGTCTGCCAGAAACACAGAAGGCAAATGGAAGATGCCTGCCAGAAACACAGAAGGCAAAAACAAACAACCCTGGATGCAGCAAACCTGTATTCATAGTTTCATAGGTGTTTACTAGGCTAATGACCACAAGGGCTTTTTTAAGCCTAACCATGCATCCCAAATCTCTGATAAGTTCTGCTACCCTTGATTAGTGTAAGCACGAGCCTGGGAGATTAACCATTTAAGGTTACCTGTGCCCACTAGAGATATGCTACTCAATTTAAGGGTTAAGAACACTGTAAAACTCACAAAGAAGCACAGATTAACCACTTATAGACAAAAACAGAACTCACAGTATGAAAAACTACACTTAAACAGTAATGAAATGCAGTAGAATGCAGTTAAACAGTAATGAATTGAAGTAAATAGCAATGAATTACAGTTAAACAGTAATGAAATCCAGTTAATCAGCAAATTGCTTTAAACAGTGCAAATGTGATAAATTAGCTCACAAATACAATAGTAAAAAACAGCTCACATAAACCAACAATTCAGTAGAATGCTGTCATCAATTTAATCAGGCACCAAGCATTAACAAATCCTGCTAACTATATGCAGTTGAACACCTAAGCACAAGCAACAAAATGAAATAGGAAGAGGCACAACATTTTTTTAAGCAGAAAGTGAGGAGATAGAAGATAATTCAAGGTTAAGAAGCGTGGCGTGGGCCTTCATAACTGATCATACTGTA
This sequence comes from Protopterus annectens, assembly GCF_019279795.1. Taxonomy (NCBI): domain Eukaryota; kingdom Metazoa; phylum Chordata; order Ceratodontiformes; family Protopteridae; genus Protopterus; species Protopterus annectens. Next base: position 1,280,793,314 of record NC_056744.1, on the reverse strand, counting down.
CTCAGTAGAATGAGCTGATGCAATGGGATTTGGGAGGAGTGTCCAATATCAAATTTATAGTAGATGTGGGCAACTCAAAAGCTGCAAAGCTTTAAGACTACAACAACAGTTGGGTGGAGATACAAGATCAGAACAGAGGTAAAGATTCAATTCACTAAGCTTAAAAAACAATTGCGCAGTTAAAATAGATATGCAGCAAATATTGTTTTAGTTAATCAGAAATGCGGAAAACCATTGAAAACAAGCATTTATCTTTTGCAGTATCACAGCAGGTTTTTGGAAAAGAGGAGAGTAAGGGCAGAAGGCCTAACTCACTGCAGCTTTGAGTATGTACAAAAACTGTGTTGCATTATTGATTAAGAAATTGTAAAAATGTGTAAGTAGAAATGGATATGGGGTTGCAAAAATAGGTAAATAATGTATACATAAGTAAAGCAACCACTACCCTTTTTAACAGGTGTTGTGAGATCTTTTACATCCACCTGAGCTACCTCAAAGTCAAGCGGATGGAGCCTTGGTTTAACATCTCATCCAAAGAATGACACACTCAGGAGTGCATCACCATCCTTATGCAGCACTGCAGTGTCAACAATCCATCCACTTGGCTTTGGAATAGAACCCACAGTCTTTTGCACCAAAGGTGAGTCTGCTACCTGTTTCACAAGTGACAATTGGGCAGATTCTGTTATCTTTCTAAAGGGGGCCAGCATACTTCCCTGATTGATAGTATCCCCATTAGCATGATCTCCCTGTGAGGTTTGAGCTGACTGGATGCCTGCAGTTATTGAGGCTGTACCCATGTTCTGCACTGGGGATGCAGTAATCACATTTCCTGTGATCAGCACATATTCTGTACTCCCTGACTATTCCAGGTAATCCCTGTCATCTTTATCAGAGGCTGCAGATCCTCCAACATCAGACAGGAGCAGTTCCATGGTGCTGGTGTTGGTTAAAGAATAATCTGTTAATACAGCAAAGTACAAAATAAGTACAGCCCAGTACCAGATGTAGACAAGCAACTGAGTTTTACAAATATAAATGTGATAACAAGTAGTACAATTGTGCAAGAATATGTGGATGTTGAAACCCTGATGTATCTGTATACTGTTAGTCAGCTAGCTTTAATAAGTTTGAGAGTGACTAAGGGGTGCAGAGGACTTACAGATATTGTTACACAGGAATAGATTTATATACCTGGGGCACCTCCAGTGGATTGTTTCTAGGACTTGTCCATCACTGCTCCAAAATCCAAAACCACACTGTAGGACTCTGTAAGGGTGCCACTACTTAAGAAAAAGGCCTGAAACTCCTCTGTCACTGTGATTTGTGCTCTTTATTGGATAGAATGTATAATATCACTGTCACTGCTATGCACCATTTCGTAACCACAGTCATGGTCATGGTCTGGATTAATGTCTGCCACAATAGTATGCCAGGCACTGCACGAGTAGGCCTTGCCAGCCACATGCAGGACAAAGAGACATCATCCATGGAGACAGAGGGCCTAGCGTAGAACCTTGCTGTCTACTTCTGAGAACTTGGGTTTATGTGTGGATGTCCCAGCAAATTAAGCAGTGTGCTTCTGCTTTCCCTGCTTTTAGACATTACTCTGTTCATATGGAAAACAGTGGAATTATTACATTGTTCCTGCATAGCCTTGCAAATTCTAAAATGACCAGTCTCTTTTTTGGCCACATAGCATGCTGTTTGTGTGCTGGACAATTATATCTATCTGTATCCTCACTCTTTAATTCATGTCAGGCACTTAGGTTAACTGAGCACATGTCCTCCATAGAGAAATTAAATAACATTACAAATGACAAGATCATGTAAAAATAGCTTTGCTACAGAGATATGTGTGATGCATCCTTTTGTCAACTTTATTTACTGAAAGGGGTATCATAAACATAGTACAAATATTTTGAACTGTGTATTGAGTATGTGCTCATCTAATTGTATCTGATTCAGCTAAACAGTCCTGCAGCCCTGCAGTTGCCATAAACTTGCAATCCCTCTCTCAATATACCTTTCCCAATACTTAGAAGCACTGATAAACAAGTATAGTAATATGTCAACAAGTTCAATATCAGTTAAAAGAAGCCATACTACAAATGATGGACTTGTAAAACATAGCACTTATCTTGGACATGTAAATGTAGTTTTCCTGCAGGAATCTTCTGAATTTCACCTTTTGCAGGTTCTGAGCTCTGTGCTTTACAGTTTCTTCCATAGCACAATGGGGTAGTGTTCCTTTTAGAATGCAGAGTCGGTGTGAAGAGGACTCCAAAATATTTCTTTACTCCAACAGTGCTATAAAGAGCATCAGTTGTTGTTGTTGCTTGTCTTTCGGCTTTTTCCCCGTAAGGGATCGCCACAGAGGAACTCCGGTCCACTAATGATTGGCAGTAGATTTGTTACGAAATGCCGAGGTGCCAGTTCAACACCCAACCTTCAATGAAAGCACACCCATTTACACACGCATATCTTTTGAACTCTACCCAACTGCGGAGAGGACATGCAGACTCCACACAGAAGGCCCTCCCAAGCCAAGCCGAGAATCAAATGTGAAAACCTCTTTATTGTGAGGTAACAATGCTACCACTGTACCACCACGGCATAATAAGGCTAAAATCTGGAATAGTTTAGTCCATGCTGTCACCCTTGTCACTGGCACATCATGGATGTGGTGAGAGGGGGCGACAATGCTGTCACCATTACAGTGACATGAGGTGCTGCAACCATTACCTCCTAGGCCAATGGGATGGTGAAGCAAAATAGCAGGTACCATCTGTGTACTGTAAGTACATATTATGTGAGCCGCTTATATAACCTGGCAGTGTGTGCAATTAACAAATATTCAAAAATGAGTTTTTTTTTTATCTCTCTCTATATATAGTCCCTGAAGGAAAGTGAAGAGACAACTGCACAGGAGGAGACCTGAACACCTAAGAGAGCATTGGGTTTGAGTATACCTAAGTCAGACTGTACAGATTTTAAGATTTACAACAGTAAAGATTCATTCCAAACAGTGCACATTTCATACATCACTGTCAGTTCTGTGATAGCTGTCATGTCAAAGGGTCCTGTAGGTTCAAGTCCTTCCATCAAGGCAACACTGTTTGCATTTTCATAAGTTTTAGTTCAAGTTTTTGTCTCATTATATTAACTGTAGCATTAGGGCTAAAGAAATATGCATAAACATTTTTGGGTGGGTGGACATCCATGTCATGGACAATCTTTGTCAATATACTTGTTTTATTTGCTTATAACCTGTGAGTGAAATGTATGTTTGAGTAGCATGGTGTATTTGGATATGTACACTTGTTTCAGACATCATTAGTGCATCTCAGACTAGAAACCCCTATTGGTTTCCCTAAGTAGCTAATCAATTGAATTCTCTATCTGTCAAAATGCAGTGATGATTGCTGGTGGTACCACTTCCAGCTGTATACGTTGAAAGTCTTATTAAAGTGAGAAATGGTTGTTAGATGTAGCATTATCCTAGTCAAAATATATATCTGCTTCAGTATTTCACTGTATTTGTACTTCTCTCTTAACCACCCTCTGTCTCTTATCCTTTCTATAACATGCATTTATTTTGTTTGTTTATTATTTTGTTTCTCTCATTTCTTTTGCTATGATATCCAGCAGCATCATGACCTACACCCATCACTCTGGCAAAGCCTGTCAGCAGGAATCAAGGGATATTGTCAGTGCTAGATGTAAGCCACTACCGTCATTCTTCGGCCATAGCATTAGGTGCGTTGATGGACTATAAAGACATTTGTCGATATAGCTTTTTGTTTATTATTGTATATGTATATGTGTATGTATATATGTGTCTGTGTTTTAACTGAATGACTGTACTGCACATAACTGTGTGTGTGTGTGTGTGTGTGTGTGTGTGTGTGTGTGTGTGTGTGTGTGTGTGTGTGTGTGTGTGTATATATATATATATATATATATATATATATATATATATATACCTGTATAATCTCGACAGTTGTAGATTTTAATGTCACGTTCTTAATATTTTTGTAACTGTGTCAGCATTTTTCTTGTTTTTTCTTTTGCTATGTTTTTCTTTCTTGGGCTGAGACTGAAATTGGTCATTTGTGACCAGTGCTCTAATTCAGCTGAAAAAGTAAAGCAAATAAAATAAATAGAACATTTCATTTGCATGTATTTATTCATGCTGAGAGGCAAACACCTGACATAAATGTAAGGTGTGACCTTAGGAATATACACTTTAAAATATCCATTGAGACTGATGGCCATATTATCTGCCCCATTTATGTCATCGATTTTTTCTAAATGTGCTTAACCTGTAGAGCAGATATATCAGGATATCGTCTCTTACCTGAGTTTCTGTATAAGATACTATTTATACATTCTAGTTTTATACTGAAGTCTATATTCCAGCAGTCATCCAGGTGATTTGTATGTCACTGCCTGGGTAGATGAAGTAGATCGGGATTGTTTACCTGTGAAATGCGTTATACATCCACTAAAATATCATACACACAAACACCACCATCTAACTATACCTATTCATGTGTGAGCAATAACCTATATATATATATAAAATGTATATATATATATATATATATATATATATATATATATATATATATATATATATGTGTGTGTGTATATGCTCTTATATGTATATTTGCTTGAATGTATATATGGAAATTTAAACATTTATATACTCTTATTCAATTGTGAAATATCTTGCAATGCTCTACCAGGTTCTTATCTACTCTCATTGTATATTTTGTACACTTGTATTTTCAACCAAAAGGGGGAATATCCTCTTATTGTATACTAACGGCTGTAAAGTCAGCAGTCTGTATGCTACTACTCTGTAATGTCTGTTTTGTAAATTTTTCTTCTCTCTGTAAACTTATGGAGTTTTTCTCCCCAGGACTCTGCTGAAAATGGACACTTGTTGTCCATTTGGACTATCCTGGCAAACAAATGTTAAATAATAAATAATAAAATAATATAACAGCATGTCAGTGAGTGAGTACATCACTTGAGTATTGAACACTGTGTTAACACACAAGACCCTCTTTGCAGAATTATTAGCCCCCAAGAATTCCACAGTCCTATCCACATCCTCTTCCTTCCCGCTGACCTACCACTCAACAACAACTAAGCCCATTGAGCCCTTATTTGGATCCAGTGACCCATGTATTCTACCTTCCTATGTCTGTGGCTTTTAGTATAGCCTGTCCTCTTAGTTCTACTCACCCCCATACCATGTTATCATAGCCTTTCCATAGCTTCCCTCCTTACTACCAAACCAGCACAATTCTCCTTGCTTTATCATCATTACAATGGATTTCCAACCATAATATATTGCCTTTGTAATATATCAATAATTACCTCAGCTGCAATTCCTGCACACATCCCACCTCACTCTTTTGCAAACATGGTTCCCTTTGAAAACTAAATGATTGTGTCTTTTTTTTCCTTGCAGACATTTAGAACTATAGTATCGATGTCTTACCAATAAGTACATATAAGTATCCACTTCCCGATTCAAATAATACAAAGTACTTTTTTCTGGATAACCTGGTTTTCTCTTATTCTGCCTCCAGCTTAATTTACTTAGTCACCAGCTGTTACTTTTCTGTCCTTCCTCCTCCTTTTCAAACACATCCATCTTCCCAGACCCCCTCTCATGCTTTATATGATTTTCCTATCTTTCATGTCAGACTTTCTGTTCCAGCCCTCGCCTCTCTGTATTTTTCATTTTGGCGTCTCTCTCTCTCTCTCTTCTTTTTATTTCTTCCATCCTGGTTCGATTTACTTCCATCCCTTCAGAGACTGCAGTTGTTCTCCTTAAAGAGACATTTCCTTCTTACATCAGCAACTCACTTGGCCCTATACAACTTTCCAGAACTTTCCTTAATTACATGTATGATATTCTTTTCTCTCAGAATTTGTGCCCCTTTGTTTTTGGAAGTATTGCCAGGGATTCCAAAATGTTCTTAAATCATACTTCTACTTCTTACAACACATTTTTATGATTCACATTCTCCAGGAATTTATCCCCCAAACTGACCTGTCCAAATTACTTTCCATGTGGCTAAATATACTACATAGTCCAAAATATATCCACAGCAACTATCTTAATGGAGTTCAACAGTAAAATTCCACCAAAAAAGCACATAAACTAGAACTCCAAAACACTGGAAATGTTTATTACTAGCACACAACAAGCAAAGCTCTCAGGCAAATACCCTTTATCAATGCATTCTCTACAGATGCCATTTGCTGCAACTGCCATGCTGCTGGTGACAGTTATTTTTGCCAAAGGAGGAGTTAGGCTTGAATACCTGCAGTATTGTTTTGCTGACATCCTGTGATGGTAAACTCCTTCTTATGGCTATTTATGCTACTCAATAATTCTTTAGTCTAAAACTCTGGCATTTTACTACAAGATAATATGGATCATCCTCTCTAATGAGAGCCCTTCCCCAGTTCCCTATTAATCTGACAGTCCATAAATTGTACCTCTTCTACCACCTATTTTGCCTACTCTTTCATGAAGCAAATATGTTTTTTTCCTTGCCTATATGAGCTCCAGAAGTTCTCCCATCTGGGTCAGCTTTCCATATCAGCCTTTTTTTCTACTAAAGAATCCATAAAATTGAAGCCTGCTAATCTCCCATTCTTGACTCCACACTCCCTGTTCCAATACATTTATTCTATTCATTTATCCCTCATGTGTGCTAAATGTGATTCAACTTATTGTCCATTATCTTCCCTCCTGAGCCAAGAAACAAATGACAGACACCATGTTCATAATTGTTGCCCCATCACACATGCTCAAGCACACACTTTAAGGAGCAGAGTTCTATCACTTACCACACAGCACACCCAATACTGATTGAAACATGAATGAAGCTCTGCTGCTATGCAACTATTGCATCTAGTAATTCACAGGACACCCCATGTATGAGTTATGGTTTGACCTCAAGCTGTATTCTTTACTAAGAAGCTTGGAATACTTTTAGAAGTGTGAGAGTCTCTAGAAAATCACGGTCAGTGTGGATGAGTATTATACTCCTTAGCAAACTGAGATCTTCACAGTGGATAACTGACCAGATGTGGTTTTATGGGTGGCTGACTGTCTCTGCAGCTTAATCAGTGTCATCAATCATAAGACCTTTTCATCACATTAATGTGAGATGACTGCTTCTGGGTTATTCACATGGCTCAGGCTGAAGATAGTTCTTTTGTTCCTGTTTGGCATTTAAGATTCCTGTTTAGGATGAGTTCTTGACTCTGATTTCACGATTGTATCTTAAAACATGTGGGCTGAACCTCTGCCCTTCCAGGCTGGCTATGGCTTGCCAGGGTCAGTTACTTTTCAGATAATGAGGTCACTACTGTAGATAAGGTTTTTGCAACTTTACTAGAAGAGGCCTTCATAACTTAGGTTTTCAAGAAGCCATCTTTGAATCACAATAATCATTATAATCTCTGCCCCACCTTGAGCCTTCTGCTTCCTGGTAAGTTAATTGAGAATCATGTCTGTGTGCACTCTGATTCCCATCACATAAATACTCAATAGGCTTATGGACTATTATCATTTAAGCTTCCACTCTCACCATGGCATTCAGGTCATCCTGGTTTACTGTTTTACATAATAAATGATCTCCTTATGACAGGAAACCAGGACTTTTACTTACTTCAGCATGTATCACTGTAGATCATAGCATCCTGATTGACACCTGCATTAATACTGTGGTCTCCTCTCTACAGTCGCTTATTGGTTTGCCTTCTATGTCTCAGCCATACTCAGTAGGATTGTACTGGACCTGAATGCCTTTTCTAGCTACTGTATGGACTGTGGAATTTCAAAGGGTCTGATAATGGATTGATTGCCTTTCACAATGCTTATGCTGACCTTAAGGTGGGAGCTAATATATCATTGTTATGATAATGGTATGCAACTCTACCACTTCTTTCATCATGACCATATAGCAAGTGTTTATTCTCATGCAAGCAATTTGTAGGTCATTCATCTCTGGCTGCCTAAAAATGTATTTATTAATTTATTTGCAGTTTGTTTGCCAGGATGGTCCATTGGGCCATGAGTAGCTAGTTTTCAATGGAGTCCTGGGGAGAAAAGCTCCAGAAAAATACAAATATTAAAATTACAAAATTACAAAATTACAAAACTTACAAAAATTACAATATGAGAGTTAGAAAAATGCAAGGTAATAACATTTGCAGTAAACTGGCATTTGAGGGAGAAAATTAGTACAATGTATGAAAAAAATTCTTTACAAACAAATTAAGGTTCTTATAAAATATGCAATTCTTACAGGAATTATAAGGGTAATGGAGGCTATTAGCAGATGTATTGGCTATAGAAGAAAGTATAGTTAAGGAAGTTATGTATTATGGGAGCAAGAGCATTCCCATTGTGAGGTTAGGTGTGAGTGAAGTAAAGTTTTGAAGACAGAGAGACTGTTAGTGGTACGGATAAGAGGTGGGAGATAATTACAGGGGCGTGCTAGGCAGAAGGATAGAAGATGTTTGCCTGGAGGGTGTGCAGGTTTATGTAGTTCTATTAGATTTTGAAAGCTGGATCGTAGATATCTGTTAGGTAGATGCATTTGGAAGGTAGAGGCAAAGGAAGGGCAGATAGATCTGTGAACATTCAATATGTCCAACACAATAGCATTTATTTATCTTTCTTTGTTGTTTTTTTATTTATGTTTTTGTCATGAGGCACCTGACTAGGTTACAGCCCATTTTCTGTGACTGCTTAAAGCACCAGTATATATTGTAATATTGTGTGATGGCTGCCACAGTGCAATGTCAAGACTGGCATAGAACAGGCATAACGTTGTATATTTATGTGTTTCTGGTATAGAATTTACTGCTGTTTTAGTTGGAAAATGTGCCTGTTTTGTAATTTTCGAAGAGTGTAAGAAAAATCATGGTTTCTTTAATGGGAAATGCCTGAAATAAGGTGTAAGCCAGTATCAATTTAATATAAACACAAAAACAGACAGTGGGAAATTCTTTGTAAGAAGGCTCAGTAAATTTTAAAGCAAAATTGTGTGAAGGAGAGATGAACTGACTCAGTTCTAAAATGGAGACCACATTCAAATACTGGAATACCAGTGAATGTATACTTGTAGAATTTCTGTATAAAGACTTTATGCAGAGAAGGTTTGTGAGAGACTTTTTAATTTATGTTTTATGGTCAGCCCCAAAGTTCTGTGTTACCACTGTCAGCCATGAAGTTCCATTTATAATACTCAGAATTAGAGTTTTGGTATTAACTGACAGTGCCAGAAATAGTTACTGTTAACCACACCAATTATTTTTTGTGTTTTCTTCTTTTGCTGAACTCAGCTTGAAATTTTACCTTTGGACTAGAAAAGCATCTGTTTCACAAAAGTCTGTATGTTTCTGCTGTTTAAATCCCATAGTCACTTAGAATGCAGGTAGTTGAGAAGATTTCACACCTACAAATTTTCTGAATGTCCAAATTCAACTGTTATTGTTGCATTGTTGAGCACAATTACATCAATTCCCTGTTTTGAGTGAAGATTTTTTTTTTAATACCAGATGGTAGAGTACTGTAAAAAGTGTCTTGGTTGTCCTGAAGTCTGATGAGGTGTGCTGAGAGTCCTTGTTAAAGGTCAAGATGAGGACACTGTTTGTGTGTTGCCTACCACACACTAGCTACTAGAGATGATAGCTAGCACTGCCAAGAGTATGATGGTAGTAGCCAAGTTGATAGATTCATTGTGAGCCCTGTATTCACTCCACCCCTTAACCAAAAAGGAAGACTATTTGATAACCTTTGAACACTTAGACAAAGGGAATTATGGATCTGGATCATTTGGGCTTGAATACCTGCAACTCAGGTGACTAGAGATCTCCTCCGTGCTTTTCCGGGCATAGTATATTTGAACTGCATTGACTCTGCTAAGGTCTTAAAAAGTGTATACTTGCTACAGTGCAAGTCAGAGCTGAGACTCAAGTTCTTAGATTCCACGAGTGGAGATTTGTTAGAAATATAATATTAAGACAGCAATTATCTGAATTAAATCATATATCAAAATTATGGCTGGATCCTGAAGGCCACAATAGCTAGAATACTATGGAAATTGCTAGGAGACTATGATGGAAATTGTTGCCATAGATTCCAAATCAACTATGGCAGCAACTCTAAAAACAAAAAACACATCAGACATCAATGCCCAACAGTATCAATAAAATCCTTTAATTTAGACTAGACAAAACTTGATTATTTTGTGCTTTCTTCCAGTAACACCAACCAGACTTTTCCAAAATAAAAACAAGCACATTTGACTCTCTTAAATAATGAATGCTAAAGTTGCATGGACAGTCACATGATATTTAAAACCTTATTAAACAATCACTACATAGCTTCCTTAATTAATTCCTAAGTCACATGTACAGTCAGATAATATTTAAAATACTATTTTAAGTCATGGTTAAAAAAAAGTAAACAAAAAGTGAAGTTATCCACTTTAAAATTAAACACTTAAGGGCATAAAAACGTTATTTTAACCAAGTATTAATAAATGGATTTGTCAATCCAAACCCTAGAAGACCAAAAGCTTCATCACATTACTTTAGAGAATTATGAGATTTTGAAGAGTTGTTAAGTAAAGAAACAGAAAGTGGTAATTAAACAAAGGGAGGGGTGCATTTTCACATATCTTATGTTTCAATTGTGGGAAAAGAGGAAACATTACAAATATTGTAGTGGGGCATGGCAAAAAAACTTGATATTGAATTGGATTTTACACCAAGAAATGGGACAGCAAATCTGGAATGCTTTGAGAGGTTGATTGCCATCCAACATAATCCATTGTTGGACTGTGTTTTGGATCCTGAGGACAATGCATCTGAAGGTATGAGCTTTGATAGAGCATCTTTTAGCAGAGACCTACAGCAGTTACAGGATGACCTTTTCAAGCTGAAACAATATCAATGCCAGCAGTTGCATTTTGAAGCCTGCCTCTATCATAAAGTGATACTGAAGGGACTTCATGTACTTAGAATGATGACTTATGGTGATACCTATATGGACCTGTTAGCAGAATGGCAACAGCTCAATCTTGATTTTAGCTTCAACTACATTAGGTTATTAATCAAGTATTTATTATGTATGGAACAATCATTAGTCTCCAAAATTAGTAGGAGACAACAAAAGCTAATAGCAATAGCTCCAAAAGAGCTGTATATCAAGGCCATGGAAGATTTAACAGATAAAATTGTGGCATTTCAAAATGCCTGTTAGCCATCAAGAAAAAGAAATTAGACAGAAATGTTTGTGACTTCAAAAATGGTCATGTTTTACATGGCCAAGGACTGAGGCTACATCTCTGATAACATCTACAACTTCACGAACAGAATCCAGAGTTACTTCCCTCCCTATAGACCAGCAATTGGTCGACTTAACAGTCAGTGTACCACCTCTGGGTTTGATTGGTCATGACAGTGTTTTCTTGATGCTGGAAGTCAGTAATACCGAGGAAGTGAACCAAAAAGCCACAAAGACTTTACCAGAGAAAGAAATACCAGTGGTTAGAAGGAAAATGCTATGTCAGAATGGTCGTAGTGTGGATTTTCCGTTACCTCCATTTTCAATAAAGAAAATGGACACACCCAGGCGGCAGCATTCACACAGCTGAGGGAGAAAACGACAAATCCAGCAGTCAGGCTCAAAGATATCCCAGCAACACACCATAAAGAAGATGTGGCAGGTACGACAGAGCAGCTAATTTATAATTTATCTACCAGGACATTAATAAAAAGTGAACTTTCACTTTTAAAAAGAGGACTAGCATTTACACCTGCAACTGATATGCGTTTAACTGACATGATTCTAGATATAAAATTGTTTGCTAGAAACGTGATGTTAAAATCAATGTTTAACAATGATACAATGTAAAATAAATACAAATAAAATAAATAAATGTGAGACCAAATGGATAATTAGATTTCAAGCGGATACACATCCAGGGTTGAATGGCTTTGTGCCATTAAAATCCATTCTTAAATTTGTGATCTGTTTAAGAAGCAGTCTTGATAATATAATATGTAATTGATCATGTGACTGTAGTTGATTAGTGTATTTAAGATATCTGTTTTCAGAAGTTAGTTGGTCAGAAGAAGTGCTCAGTGGATCATGAAAAGTGCTCACCTTTTAGAGAATTTTAGATTTATTTTATTTTATTTCATTTTATTTTGTTGCTATTCATTTACAACAGTATTTATTAAAGCTTTTACTGCAGCCGTGCTTGGTTTGGTGGGTATATTTATTTGGAATTGTAGTGGTGATGACAAATCTGATGCAACTATGCAAAAACGCAGGTAACAAACAGTTCGTGAAGAAAGCATAGCATGTGGTAACATTTGATTAGGTTAGTTGGAGCACTATTTTGTTATTGTACCACTGCAGAACTAGTCAAATGTGCTGTAGAGGTATGTCGGAAGATATTACAGGGGTTATTAGAGTCATTGTAGGCCAAAAACCTGGTCAAAAGTAAGATAAGTACTCCAGCGTGACTAAGACTTCTTATGTTATAACAGTCTAAAGAGGTTGGAGGTAAGAGAAGGAGAGGAGTGTTCTTTGAGGACAAGTAGTTAGCTAGCTTTATTAAGTGTGACACAAGGAAGCTCATTTCTAGGGGACAGGGTAATGAAATGTCAGAGAGCTGCTTATAGTTTGGATAGTGCAGGAGTTTTTCTTTTGAATGCTGCTGCAACCAGTGGGCATTCATATTCAAGCAGTGCAAGTAGAACACCTTTGCTTATAGCAAGTGAGAATTTTTTAGGACCAAAAATAGGAATTACTTTTCTTCCACATTTTGCCTAAGTGAATGTGAAAGTTCAGTGTGGTATCAAGCCGCATACCAAAGTATATGGAGGAGATGACATGATCAGTGGAGTTGTCAAGATGGTCATGCTCTTTGAAGTAACTGAGAGTTTTTCTGTCATTTAAGGAAGGTACCAAACAACATTGCTTTAGTTTTGTAAGTATTCAGCAGTTATTGTGTGGCTGAGGAGGTCAGGTTTGAGTGAAATAAGACCATGTCATCAGCATAAAGAAACAGAGAGGCAAGAGATATAAAGTGAGTCTATCAAAAAAAATCATCTTGCTCCACTCTTAGGCTGTTTTGTGAAGGTGCAAAATGCTATCAAAGCAGTCTTTTCCTCACCATAAGGTCATTCTGACAAGAAGTTATATAGTGGTGGCTGTGCTTCTGTCCAGATACTGTCTGGTGAGTTAATTTAATAATTTATTGATTAATGAATGAATGAATGAATGAATGAATGAATGAATGAATGAATGAAGTTATTTATATTTTTACTGGGGTAGTGCACTGATCTCAATGGACCTTTTGCAGGCACAGCTCTCGTCAATAGGATCACATAAGAAATCTGCCCTAGGGCATTTATAAGCCTAGCCCAGAGTTTTTGTGGCTAATAAAAACATATTTACAGATATAAGAATGTGCTAAGAAACAAATATATACATATTTAGATTATGCAAGAATATGCTACAAAATTTAGTTCAAGGAGTAGCTTACAATGTCAAAACATGGATAGAAAATGGCATTATGTTTAACAGAGCTTTATGGATAAGATTTAGCCATAATGACTGGGATGGCTTATGCTACAGGGGTAGCAGCACATCATTATATAGAGAGGTATGAGGAAATTAAAAGAGGCAAGTAAGAATAGTTGCAAGAAAGGATACCATGGAGGGAAGACAGGGAAAAGTTAACAGAGGCATGCAGAGGGAAGAGGAGTAGAAAGGAGAAGTGTGAGAGAGAGATGAAAAGAAAAGTGGGAAGGAGTATGAATGAGAGGCAGTAAGCAAGGGGTTGACAAGATGAGATAAGGAAGGATGAAACAGAGATAAAGGGGTGTGTGTGAGAGAGATGCAGTTTCATTTAATGTGACCCGAGTGCATGCAGCTGCACTTTGCATGGTTGTAGAGGTGCTCCTTCAGCTGTTGTCTAAAGTCTGAGTAATTCTGTACATCTCATATTGAGAGATGAGTGGAGTCTCATAGTTTATTGGCTAGGATGGAGAATGCACAGTCAGTGCAATAAAGTTTACTTTTTGAAGTTAGTAGGGTGAGTTGAGATTGAGAGATGCACTTGAGATAGTTTGTTATGTTATGTGGGTCTATGTTAAATGTTCGGAAATCCAAAATGTCGAACATTACATGGTCAAGACCAAATGTTCGACATTTGGATGTTCAAACATAAAAAAAAAAAAAAAAAAGAAAATACAGAAAAAAACACTTTAACAGTGCAGAAAAGGGAAATTTTCCCTATCTGCACCGTACGGTGCTGTTGAAAGTCTATCTTCAAGCACTCAACATTTCGAACGTTTGGTCTCGACCGTGTAACGTTCGAAATTTTGAGCATGCGAAGATTTGACAAGTACCCTGTTATATGTTATGTTATGTTATGTTATTTTATGTTATGTTATGAGAGTCTTTGAGTTTCACTCTGGGCTTTTTTTTTTTCCATATAGAACTGAGGCCCCAAAACAGGGGCATACTTTAAATATTGCTTATATAAATTTACAAAGTGCTAGAATATCAGGATTTACTTCAGAGTATATTATATGCATCTTATATCAGAAACTCTATTGTATGTCATTATTAGGTCAGTTTGATCCACAGTATCTGTCAGTACACAAGTAGTTTTTCAGGAACAGACTATAAGCACTAGCAGAAATCTCTTCACTATTGAGAGCCAGATAGTGTTGGTTTTAGGAGAGGATAACCTACCCATGGTGACTGTTGCTTTGCTCGCTTACATGTCACCCTCTCCTTCCCTTCCCTTCGGTCCAGTTTCTTTATCATGCCACCATTTCAGACAGCTCTTATCTGCAATTTTTGTTCTTCCTTTCCTCTTCAGTTTTCCTTGTTCATTCATCTTGGGCAGTGTTTTTGGTCCTCTCTTTTTCTCTGTCCACCTTCATGGGCATCATATATATATATATATATATATATATATATATATATATTTATATATATATATATATATATATATATACACACATATATATATATGTGTGTGTGTATATGTATATATATATATGGAAATATATATATGTATATATATATGTATATATATATATGCACACATATATATATGTGTGTGTATATATATATATATATATATATATATATATATATATATATATATATACTGAGAGAGAGAGAGAGAGAGAAAAATGCAAAAAGACAATTAGAAAGCATTACACAGTTCTGCACTTCTGATCCTGCCATGGCCAGCTCTGTGCTATTTGCTATTCATTTTAAACACACACACACACACACACACACACACACACACACACACACACACACACACACACACACACACACACACACACACACACACACACACACATACAGTAGCAGTATGGTTTTATTAAGCACACCAGATCACACTTTTCCCCTCCCCAAATACTTCACCAGTCCCAGCCTCCTATCCCATCCATAACCCCCAAGCTCTGCTTTCACCCACCATTTTATCTAATACTCAAGCATTTTAAGTCAACAGATGAATGGTGCAGCGCAATCTTGTCCAGCATTAAATGTACAGGGTCCCAAGTTTTACCTTCCAGCAGTAGTCTAATGAAATGTAACATTAAAATATACATGTATATAAAAAAGAAATCTACATAATATTCTACTGCAGTTTATTTACAAAACAGCACAGGACATTTATCAAATAAAATAAATAAATATAATTAAGTATTAATTCTCAAACATAATTCTATTGTAATTTAAACATTTTCTATTACTTTATATTCCTTGTTATTCTTTTATTTGTTGAGGTGTTGTTATGGCTCCTAGTCAAGATCAAAAGCAAAGGTGGAATTGTATTTCAGAGAAGAGGTTGTTATTTGAAGAAATTTCAGAAGAATGTAAAAACCCTTCTGATGCTGTCTAGTCGAGTCAGAAGAGAACTTCTTCTCAAGTAATTGAGCTCTAGTTGATGGATGAATATTCAGCATCTAAAGGCTAGAAAGAAGACTAGGAAGGAAGAACCCATTCAGGAATCCAATGAACTAATTTAACATGCTTCAATTTCACATACAGGACCTACAGGAGATAGTAGTGGACATGGGCAAATCCAGGAGGGACAGATAGATGAATACTTAAATGCTTTCAGTGATGCTTTTAATGAGGAAGGTTGGGCCAGGCTCCTCAGACTATAAACAGGAGCAGAAATTTCCTTCCTGACCAATCTACAATAATCAATGTAGGAAGGGACCCCACTACTAGTGCCACTTCCTCAGGTACCCTTAATAATCTTCCATTTTCTTTATTGCCTGTAGTCTCACCTGATGAGGCTGCAGCTACATCCTTTGCAAGCCACTCCACTCAAGACACCAACAGCATAAATACCATTAAAGACCACAGGGCAGGGGGTTCAGTTATCACAGCTCGCATCACCCAAGCAGTTAAAGAAAAAAATTGGAAAGGCAATTTTGTAGACATATTTGACCCTATTGACTGAAGGAGTTTACAGGATTGTAGACAATGATGTGAAAGGTTCTAAAGATTAGTTGAAGCATTAGCAATTTTAGTCAGGCATCAATCCAAGAATTTGAAATTAGTCATGAGACAGTTTGACTGTAGGTTTTGTATACTACATGGCAGTAATGCCAGAAAAACACACTCATGGCTATTCCATTGTTAGCTTACATTCTTCTGGTCTGAGAGGCTCATGATTTAAAAGGCTTGGTTTCTATGCAATCAAAGATTCAGAAAATTAAAAGCCAAAAACTCACAAATAAAATGAGAAACCAGGCATGCAGGCACATGTCTTAATGTCATAGTGGATCCTATCAAATTTGTGCATGTTTATGAGGAGAATAATCTGGTTTCAAAGGTTAAACCTTGCTGGGCATTTAATTCAGCAAAGTGTGGCTGACTTGCTTACAGGTTTCCTCACATATGCAACCTTTGTGGTGGGAGGCATCCTGCCATAAAATGTTGGTTCAAAGACAGCAAGACCCTAGCAAATGCCAGCCAATTTTTAATCAGAACACAGTTTATTGTAGATTTGCCCTGAGACAGAGATAGGCCCCTTTTTATATGGATCCAGCAGAACACATTATTTTCCCTGATCTGGTTAAACCTTCTGGGAATCATACCCTATCAAAACAAATGTCTTCACAAATCATTTAAAAGATTATCCCAACCAGTTAGTAGCACATTTCCTTGTTGAAGGTTTCATTCATGGCTTCTCATTAAAATCTAACACCAAACTCATACAGACACTGTGCAAGAAACTATCATCAATTAAAGGGGAAAAAACATAGATCAATCTCTCATTCACAAAGAATGTAATATGAGTCAGATCAGGAGGTCTTACCAGTTTCTACCATTTCATCCTTTTGTAATTTCCCTCATAGGTTTAGTTACTAAAAAGAAGCCAGGTGAATATCCATCATTTGTCACAACAGGAAGGGCAATCAATTAATGATGGCATAGACTTGATGATAGGATTTCCATCATTAAAGAAGTCCCTGACTTTGGCTAGCAAAAGTAGATATACAATCAGCTTTTCAGCTGCTACAAATTTTCCCCCAAGGGTTGGCTACCTTTAGATATAGAAATTAATGACATGAATGTTTTGATATAGCTTTGCCTATGGAGAGCTCTAGCATGCTCAGTTTTTGAACATTTTAGCTCTACTTTACTGTGGTGCTGGAAGAACAACAATCCTTCTCAAAGTGTGGAACATTACTTTGATGATTTTTAATCATATGTGAGGGTTAGACATCAACAAAAAGGAGCTTGCAATCTTTAATTGAATTGTGCAATTCATTAGTGGTTCATTTGGCCCAGGGCAAAATAGAAGATCCACAAAAAGGTTTTACATTCTTAGGCATTGAAATCAGTACCACCCTAGAAGGCAGTCGGTTACTGACAGACAAAATGAAGAAATCTCAGAAGTTGTAAAAAGCTTCCCTTTTCTTCCATGAGGGCTGTGATAAGACAAGTCATGGAATTATTAGGTAACCTCAGGTTCAAATGCATAGTTATGGTCCCTGGAAGGACCTTCACCCGAGCAACAGCAGATTTGTTACTTGGAGACCAAAAAAGCATCACAGAGTTAGACTCAACAAACAGAGAGGACCTCAGATTATGAGCTAATTTCCTTAGGAACTTTAATGACTTTTCCTTTTAGCAAGACTGTTCGGTAAACAATGAAACCCTTCAACTTTTTCCAGATGTCTTGTGCAAATTCATAATAGGAGGGTACTTCAACGAACATTATTTTTCCATCCTATGTCCTAACAATTGGTCACCTGAAACCAGAAAAGCTATCACATTTTAGAGATTTTTCCATTTTGTGTTTCTGTTTTCATATGGCAAGATCAGCTCCAGAAAAAAAGTGTTTACTTTTTAGATCAGAAAATAAAGCAGTTGTAGAGGTTTTGTCAAAGAAATCCTCCAGAAACCTCTAGTTAAACTCTTTATTAAGACTGTTAGTTCTTCTTGCTCTCAAGATTAATATGTCATTTACAATAGATCATGTTCCAGGAGCTAAAAATATTTTAGCTGATTCACTTTCTTGATTACAGATCCAGACATTCAGAGCTCTGGCTCCACATACAGACAAACTTCACACGGCATTTCAAAAATAATTTGGATGAGTGGAGAATTTTAACAGTTCCTGGTTCTGGAAATCATGGTCTATCTGCACCAAGAGAGCATAAACCCCTTCAATTAAGCATTTCATGTCCTTGTATCAGTGGTTGGAAGTCCAGGAGAGCCACTGGTCTTTCTATCATCTTACAGTATTTACACCATTGCCATGGCTTGGGTTTGTCACCATCATCAATTAAGATTAACCTGGCACCTCTAAACTCATTTGCAAAAATAGCTGACATCTCTGACATTAACAAGCATTGGATTATAAGCAGGGTACTAAAGAGATGGAGCATAGAAAGAGGTTTACAACCTGGGTATATTGCTCCATAGAGCTATTTTGAAAGTTTTACACACCACACCAGACTCTCACTATAACTATTGTCTATGGGCTACATTATGCATTTCAATCTCAGGCAACAAGTACTTTTACTAAAAAGTAATTTAAATCCATCCCCCCATGTCCATTGGCATGGGTAGGAACCTTCAGAGGTTGTCTTTTTGCCTAAACCGTATAAATTTAGTTTGTTTTTCTTGGGATGGGCTCCCCATCAGCAATCCTGCATTAATTAAAAAACTGGTGTTAAATCATCTACGTATATCTTTACAGGCCTACCGCCCCCCCCACCCATTCAGAATTGGCAGACCTTCTGATTTAGCCATCATGGGTTAATCCACAGAAGTCATCAGGAGGTTGGGAGAAAGTTTTCCAACTTTTATTTAAGTTATATACAGCAATCCAGCAAATACTAATCTCATTACTTTTTTTCTCTTTAGGGCAAAGGACAATCCTTATCCTTGGTCACTTTTACATCTCTCAAGCCTATTTTAGAGTAAATGTTTGAGAAAATGGTATAAACCTTGGACTAGACCACATCATATTTGAAACAATCTGTAAAGATTTTCTGGGTATGAGATGGAACCAGCTTAACTGTAATATTTCTATTTACAACACATTCAACCTTGCAATATACTTACCTTACATGTGGGCAGGAATGACTTAGGTTCAGTTCCTAAAAAAACAGCTAATCTACTACATTCTCAGGAATTTATCTATCATTAAACACTCTTAACCTCACATGATTTAATTGCTGGAACCTGTGTTTTGAGAGACTGCCTTCCAGACTATCTGCAAATATACAGAGCTGAGTATATTTTTTTGGTTTTAGAGTTTGTACTGTTAGTTGTTGCTTAGATCTCTGTTGAAACTGCCACCCCCCTCCCTATTTTCTGCTGTGTCTTCAGTTGGAAATAACTGTTTTTTACAACTTGTGTGTTATCTAACTCAAGGATCACTTGCATAAACTTTGACCTGTTAGTAACAGCCTGCATTTAATTGCTGGAACCTGTGTTTTGAGAGACTGCCTTCCAGACTATCTGCAAATATACAGAGCCAAGTATATTTTTTTGGTTATAGAGTTTGTTAATTGTTGCTTAGATCTCTGTTGAAATTGTTGTCTCCCTGTTCTGAGAGACTGCTTTCAAATCTGTCTGCAGATATACAGAGCTGAGTATATTTTTTTGGTTTTAAAATTTGTGCTGTTAGTTGTTGCCTAGATCTCTGTTAAAACTGTTTTCCCCACCCCACCCTATTTTCTGCTGTGTCTTCAGTTGGTATAACTGTTTTTTACAACTTGTGTGTTATCTAACTCAAGGATCACTTGCATAAACTTTGACCTGTTAGTAACAGCCTGTATTTAATTGCTGGAACCTGTGTTCTGAGAGACTGCCTTCCAGACTATCTGCAAATATACAGAGCTGAGTATATTTTTTCTGGTTATAGAGTTTGTTAATTGTTGCTTAGATCTCTGTTGAAACTGTTGTCTCCCTGTTCTGAGAGACTGCTTTCCAATCTATCTGCAGATATACAGAGCTGAGTATATTTTTTTGGTTTTAAAATTTGTGCTGTTAGTTGTTGCTTAGATCTCTGTTGAAACTGTTGTCTCCCTGTTCCGAGAGACTGCTTTCAAATCTATCTGCAAATATACAGAGCTGAGTATATATTTTTTTGGTTTTAAAGTTTGTACTGTTAGTTATTGCTTAGATCTCTGTTGAAACTGTTTTGTCCCACCCACCATCCCCATTTTTGGCTTGTAGTTTAAATTTGATGGCTTTTGCAGTTGCCCGCCCCAATGTAGATTTGATCTGGGACACTCCCCCAGTCCCATCTCTTTATCACATTCTACCTAATAAAGTCTTTCTGCACTTGATTTAATTGCATTTTTTAAATTGTGTTTGGTCTAATATTGCTACATACTCAAGTGTGCTAGCTTGCACTGCATGTGAATTGTTTTTACTACTATTTTTTGCTACTTTTCTGTACAAAAAAAAACTGCAAGCCTGTTTCCTACCTTTCCTGTAACTACTATTCCAGATACAGATTTGCTGTATCCAGGACTGTATGTAAGTGTCTGAGCCCCCCAAGCCTTTCTGTGTTGGAGGGAAGCCTTCTGGCCTATCAGTGGGAGTGGTAAGCACTAGGTAACCTGTCTACCACATAAGGAGTGGTTCTGGCCCAGAAATTGTAGTTATTGGCCATTTGGGCAGTCTCTTCTATCTCTCTCAACTTTCTGATTTGAAAGACTGCATTTGCACTTGTTTCTGTCCTGTAACTCATCTAGTGCAGATACAGATTCTTAGATTTAGCACTTAAATTTGCTTATTCATGCTCAGCACTTGTTCAGAACTTGTAAGCACTAAATAAGCTACTAATTACTATAGCACTCAATCTTCCTCATTACCTAGAGGAAAACAATTTTTGTACTTACTTTTCTCACTTGCTTAGAGAAAAAACAGCTCTTGGACTCACTTTCCTCACTTATCTAGAGGAAAATAGTTTTTTATTCAGGCATGTCCAAGGGTCAGCTCCCAGTGTTCTCTCCTGTCTATCTGATGAATCTGGGCATCCTGAGGCAATGTAGAAATTGCCTCATGTACACAGACAACCCTCTCCTCCTACCACCCAACACTACAACCTGTGAGAGATGCACTTATCTTGCCAAACTGGAGGTAAAGCTCTCTCCAACCAAGACTGAACTTGACAGTCATGACAAACTAGGGGTAATGCTGCTCAACGCCAGAAGTCTAAACCTCAAGATGCACGCACTCAAGGCTCTCCTCAGTATGGAGAATATCGATATCTGTGCAGTAACAGAAACTTGTTTCAAGGCTCCCGAGAGCACCCCAGCACTACCAGGTTATACCTCATACCATGCTTTTCGGCCCAAAAACTCGGACTGAACCACAAAAGGAGGGGGAGTATCCACATTCATCAAAGATACCCACACCTCCAGGTTAGTGGCACTGCACGAAGCATTGGAGACCATCCATGTGCAACTAACAGTGGGCAAAACTGCCTTTCAGTTTGTAGCCTGCTACAGACCACCCTCCCAAACTCAGAAACCCCACTTGGCTTTCCTGAGAACACTGGAGAATATGAAGATCTCTCCAAACACCATTATATTGGGTGACTTCAACTACCCAAACATAGACTGGGAGCACTACTCAAGCCCCAACACCCTCGCCCAATGGTTCCTAGAATTTATAAACTCAAATGCTATGGAACCACTGGTCACCACTCCCACAAGAGAGGAAAACATATTGGATCTGATCATCACCAACATGGGGACTCTATGTTCCATACCAGAGGTATACCCCTCATTGGTAAGATCTGACCATAAATTAATCTCACTGGACATCCATATCCCGTCCCCACCCCCAGCCAAGGAAACCACGGTGAAGAACTTCTCAAAAGCAAACATCACACTTCCCAAAACTGAGGTGGAATCCTTCAAAGCCCATGGGCCAGTGGAAAATACGGCCCAAACCGCAGAATCCATTACAAACACATTCTATGGACACCTACAGGAATGCATGGATCCTGCTATCCCAAATAAAACCAAGACTCACACCTCCAAAGGTAGGAGACCTGTCTGGTTGACCCCAGCCATAAATAAGCTATACAACAGAAGGAGGAAGCTACTACATGATAGAGCAAAATCCCAAAAAGGGAAGACATCTCTGATCAGTACTAGCAAGAAACTACGATCCCTCATAAAATCATCTAAAGCCAGCTTCGAAAGAAATATTGCACAAGACGCTAAAGATAATCACTAGGCCTTCTTTAGTTATGTCAGGAACCTGGGTGGCAACTCCCAGATATGCTCTGAGTTAGTGCAAAATGACAAAAAATACACTGAGCCCACAGACATTGCCAACATCCTGACAGACAGGTTCAGTGCAAACTTCTCCCCCCTCCCTCCCCAAAAGAGCAAATGTCTATCCCAACAAAGTGCAGCCTCCCTGACATCACAGATGCATGAGTGAGAGCTGCCCTCTCCAAAGCAAAAAACACAGCATCAATGGGACCAGACGGTGTCCCGAGCTGCGTCTTACATGAGCTCCAAGGAGAACTGAACCCTCACATAAAGTTACTGTTTAATCTCAGCCTTACTACAGGATATGTACCCAAGGAATGGCGTACAGCAACAGTGGTCCCACTCCACAAAGGTGGTGCCACAACGGACCCCGGAAACTATCACCCTATAAGCCTGACTAGCCTGGTCTGCAAAGCTATGGAGCATATCATCATGGAACTCATAAACAAAGACATTGGGAACCTCCAAACACTGGATCTTACCCAATTTGGCTTTGTTAAGGGCAGATCTTGCCTCTTGAACCTGGTCAACTTCTTTGAAACAGTCACCATGGCCATAGATGAAGGGAAGGTAGTCCACACAGCCTACCTGTACCTCGCAAAAGCCTTCGACACAATACCCCACTCGGGCATCATAAATAAGCTCACCAGCTTAAATATCAACCCCTATGTCACAAGATGGGTTGCAAACTGGCTCAGGGATAGAACCCACATGATCAGAATTGCAGGTGCCATGTCAGACTCTAAACCAGTTACAAGTGGCATCCCACAAGGCTCAGTCCTGGGACCTCTCTTGTTCGGTATATATTTCTCTGAGGTACAGGCTAACACGGGAGGACTATGGCTGACCAGGTTTGCAGATGACTGCAAACTGGGTGCCATAATCAACTCGCCGACTGACACAAGCATCCTCCAAAAGGGTCTCACAGAGATGGATAACTGGTGCCAGAGTCATGGCCTAAAGCTAAATGCCAAAAAGTGCATAGTCATCCCCTTTGGGAAAAACAAAGAGCCCACAAATTACCACATAGGTGGTAATCCATTAAGTACAGAAGAAGTAATTAGGGATTTGGGGACCCAAGTAGATAGCATTCTCTCCTTTGACAATCACGTTGGCAAAGTGGTTAAAAAGACCTTCTATATAGCCCACCTTATCACGAAAGGGTTCACATCTAGATCACAAGAGGTCATTGTGCCCCTCTACTCATCACTCATCAGGCCCATAATTGAATACAATGCCCCATTTGGGATGTACCTTACCCGACACCTGCAGCAACTGGAAAGACCCCAAAAGTAGCTCACCAAGAGGATCAAGGGACTCAAATAGATGCCCTACGCAGTTAGGTTAAAGAAACTCCATCTCTACTCAGTTGCTTACCGCCTACTCAGAGGCGATCTGTGCCTGATGTATAAAGCCATGTCCAACCCAGAATTAATGGACATGCTCCACCTCAGGAAATCCAAATCCCTTAAAGCTACACACTCCAGGGACTTAAACCTCAGCACAGAAATAAATAGGACATGCTGGAGGGACAGATTCATATCCCAGAGGCTCCCCTCACTCTGGAACAAAATCCCAATCCATGTTAGGCAGAGCCCCTCAATGACCCTCTTCAAGAGAAATCTTGACGAGTGGATGGGAGATCGTAGGTTTACCCCTGGGATCTCTTCTGTGTCCCTACTAGACAGAGGCACAGTAAACTAACCTTAAAAGGGCTATCTTCTGTGACCTACTATACAGAGGCACAGTCAACTAATCTAAAAGGGTGGTGAAAGCCAAACACACTCTGGCTAGGCTTATAAATGCCCTAGGGCCTTGTATCAACCTATGAACCTATGAACCTATGAGGAGAAGGTAAACATTTGCACCAAACCACACTCATCACATAGTCTCACTAAATCTACACCACCCAATCCACACATAGTAACACAAAAACATTCGTGTAGGCTCTCAATAATAATCTGTCTAAGCAACAGAGACCTCCAAAGCAGAAACACAAGCAACCTCCATCCCCCAACACAACCCAAATGACACATAGCCCACAGACTCAGTGTGCCACTCAACCACAGCCAATAAGGCAAAACAACGTACCCAACACACTAATCATAGGTGACTCTATAGTCAGGCACACTGATGTCCCACTCACCAGGCTAAACAAGGAGAAAGTTACTATCAGCTGCCTCTTGGGTGCCAGGATCCACCACATAACCCACGCACTCAGGTCACTCCACAACAAGTACAAATATGACTCTATCATTGTCCATGTTGGTGTGAATGACCTGAGATGTACCTCCCTGGACTACATGAAAAGAGACATGGAAGAGTTCACCGATCTTGTAGCCCAGGCAGGTATGACCCTAGCCCTGAGTAGCACTAAGCTCCTGGTGTCATTCTAAGGGGATCCAGTATCTGTCTGCTTGGGATGACATGGTCGACAGACCACGATGCTTTGCCACAGATGGCCTGCACCTGTCACCTCTGGGATTCTGGATACTGGCTAAGGCTCTTGCTGCCCCTATAGTGCCTTTTTTATGCAAGGTTCAAATAACAAATTCACCACCATAACAGGAACAGGCAAGCAAGAACTGAGGGTAATGCTACTCAATGCTAGAAGTCCAAATCTCAAAATGCACTCACTCGAGAAACTTCTTAAAATGGAGAACATCGATATCTGTGCAGTGACTGAGACCTGGTTCAAGGCTCCAGAGAGCACCCCTGCACTACCAGGCTATAACTCATACCATACTTTTCGGCCATGTAACTTGGACCAAAACACCAAAGGCGGAGGTGAGTCCATATTCATTAAGGATATCCACACCTCCAGGCTAGTTGCTCAGCATAATGCATCCGAGATTATCCAAGTGCAACTAACTCTGGGCAAAACTGCAATCCAAATTGAAGCTTAATACAGATCCCCTACCATGCCCCAGGATTCCCACTCCTCTTTTCTTGATGTACTGGAAAATATTAGGGTTCAACCAAACATCCTAATAATGGGTGACATCAACTACCTCACCATTAACTGGGAAAACTACTCATGTACCAACTCCTTAGCTCAACGCTTTCTGGAATTCATAAACTCCAATGCCCTGGATCAACTTATCCACACCCCCACCAGGGGCAACAATATCTTAGACCTAGTCATTACCAACATGAGTGACCAGTGTTCCACACCTGAAGTCAACTCCTTGTTGGTGTGATCTGACTATAAGCTAATCACCCTTGATATCCCGCTCCCACCCCCCATTAAGGAAACCACAGTAAAAAAATTCTCCAAAGTCAACTCCATGCTTCTTAAGACAGAAGTGGTGAACTTCATGACACCCATGCAGATGGCCAATACAGTTACAACTGCTGAATCCTACACAAATGCACTCTGTAAGTACTTACACAAGTGCATGGATCGTGCTATCCCAAACAGAACCAAGATGCTATCCTGCAAAAAAAGGAAGCCAATCTGGTGGTCCCCTGCCATAAACAAACTGTACAACAGAAGGAAGAAAGTGTTGCAAAAGAGAGTAAAATCCCATGAGTGGAGGGGCTCCCTGGTCAGCCTCAGTAAGAAGATCTGAGATCCCTTATAAGATCCTCCAAAGCTAGCTACGAAAACAAAATCGCCACTAATTCTAAGGACAACCAAAAAGCATTCTATAGCTATGTCGGGAATCTCGATAGCAACACCCAGATCTGCTCTGAGTTACAGCACAAAGCCATGAAAATTAAAGAACCAAATGATATTGCCAACATCCTGGCATATAGGTTCAGTGCTAACTTTACCCCCCTCACCCCCTAAAGGGCCCATATCTATACAGGAAGAATGCAGAGTCCCTGTAACCAGAACTAAGCAGGTAAAAGCTGCACTCTCTAAAGCCAAAAACACAGTATCCATGGGACCGGACAACATCCCAGCCTGCGGTTTACACGAACTTCAGAATGAACTGGCTCCCCACTTAAGCACCTTGTTCAATAATAGCCTCACATCAGGCTTTGTGCCCACTGAATGGCGCACAGCAACAGTTATCCCACTCAACAAAGGGGGAGCCACCACTGATCCTGGGAGCTATCGACCTATTAGCCTGATGAGCCAAGTCTATAAAGCCATGGAAGATATCATCATGGAATTCATAAATAAAGACATTGGTAACCTCCAAACTCTGGATCCCACCCAATTTGGGCTTGTGAAAGGCAGATCCTGCCTCCTGAACCTGATCGACTTCTTTGAGGCAGTTCACACAGCCTATCTTGAACTTGCCAAGGCTTTTGACACCATCCGCCATTCTGGAATTATAGCTAAACTCACTAAACTAGGTATAAATCCCTACGTCACAAGATGGGTTGGTTCATAGGTTCATAGGTTCATAAGTTGGTACTAGGCTATCAGCCCTAGGGCCTATACAAGCCTAGCCATAACAATTCCCTGGCTATTTCTTCCCACATTATTTACTTTCCTGGACCCCTGTCTAGCAGGGCGACTGACATGATCCCTGGGGTGAATTTCCTTTCTCCCATCCAATCGTCAAGGTTCCTCTTGAAGAGGTCCAAAGAGGCACTCTGCTTGACATGTATGGGCAATCTATTCCAGAGTCTGGGGAGTCTCTGGGTCAGGAACCTATTCCTCCAGCATGTTTTGTTTATTGTGATGATAAGGTTTAGATCCCTGGAGCATGTAGCTCTGAGAGATTGGGATTTCTTTAAGTGCAGCATGTCCAACAGCTCTGGGTTTGACATGGCCTTGTATGTTAAGCAGAGATTGCCTCTGAGCAGACGATATGCGACAGAGTACAGCTGGAGTTTTTTAAGGCGGTCAGCGTAGGGCATCTGCTTTAGGCCTGTGATTCTTTTAGTGAGGTATTTCTGAGGCCTTTCCAGTTATTACTGGGAGGTTTCCTTTCTCCTGCTTTACTTATAGGGTGCTGACATCATCAGTGTTTAGAAAGAGGAATGTGCATCCTGTAGTGTGTTCTCCTAGTTGCCAAAAGGGACATTTCTTTCATACAGAATTGCCAATTGGCTCACTGACAGAAACCACACTGTAAAAGTTGCAGACTCCAAATCTGACCTCAAAGCAGTGACAAGTGGAGTACCACAGGGTTCCATCCTGGGACCTCTCCTGTTTGGTATCTACTTCTCTGAAGTACAGGCTAACCCAGAAGGCCTCTGGCTAATGAAGTTTACAGATGACTGCAAACTAGGAGACATAGTCAAGTCCCCAAATGATGTGGACATCCTACAGAAGGGCCTTGCTGAGACAGATGCCTGGTGTCAGAGCCATGGCCTGAAGCTCAATGCCAAAAAGTGCAGTGTCATCCCCTTTGGTAAAAACTCTGTACCCATGAACTACCACATAGACAGCAATCTACTTAATACTGAATGTGTGATAAGCGACCTTGGGACCCAGGTGGACAGTAGTCTCTCCTTTGATAGTCACATCGCCACAGTAGTCAGGAAGACCTTCTATGTGGCACACCTCATCATAAAAGGGTTCTCATCCAGAAAAAAAGAGGTCATTGTTCCCTTCTATTTGACACTCATTAGTCCCATTACAGAGTACAATGCCCCTTTTGGAATGTACCTCACAAGACATCTGCAGCAGCTGAAAAGGCCACAGAAGTACCTCACAAAGAGGATTACTGGCCTCAAACAAATGCCCTAAACTGACCGCCTCACAAAACTCCAGCTTTACTCCATAGCATATCGCCTACTCCGAGGTGATCTCTGCCTAACACATAAAGCTATGTCAATCCCAGAGCTGTTGGATATGCTACACCTAAAGAAATCTCAATCCCTCCGAGCTAAATGCTCTAGGGACCTAAACCTTGTCACCACAATAAACAGGACATGCTGGAGGGATAGATTCCTGTCCCAGAGACTTTCCATACTCTGGAACAGGCTACCTATCTA